>NC_069505.1:203730557-203938057 GCF_027579735.1 Bombina bombina | reverse complement strand
CTATCAGTCCACTCCACATTCATTAGAAAACATTTCAGAAGGAATTGCTAACTACACAGCAAGATTAGCTAAAACTGAATATAACACGTACATCATATATAAGCTACTGCTCCAACAGCAGGGTCTTCTGTATAACCAATTTTTTTTATAAAAGGATAGAGAACTCTGTGCCTGTGGACACTTGTCCTGCAATGAAATATACATGAGTTGTCCTTATCTGTCATTTAGCAACGAAGGCTTGTTTTCTGTTGTGCAAAAACTTGTATTTCCTGTTGCGTTTAATATTAATTTGTGCAGACTAAAATACTATTTTCATGTAAAAAAGAATAAGGTAACATATTTGCACAGTTGTTTTATGTCTATCTTACATACAGATGTTTAAATGACAGCACAGGTGCTTCTTTATATCTGGTCTTTACTGACCAAAACAAATAAGAAAACATCTTTTAAAGGGACATGAAACACATTTTCCCCCATGATTTAGAAAGAGCATGCAATTTTAAACAACTTTCCAATATACTTCTATTATCTAATTTAATTCATTCTCTTTATATCATTTGTTGAAAAGCATATCTAGATTGTAAGTTCCCACGGGAATAGGGCCCTTAATCCCTCCTGTATATGTTTGTACATTTTGTCCTGTCTCTTATAAGTCTTGTATTGTTTTATTTAAATGAATTGTATCCATGGACAGCGCTGCGGAATATGTTGGCGCTTCATAAATAAAGTAAATAATAATATCTAAATAGGCTCAGTAGCTGCTGATTGGTGGCTGCACATAGATGCTCTAGTGTGAGTGGCTCACCTATGAGCATTGCTTTTTCTTCAACAAAGGATACTTTAACGAATGAAGCAAATTAGATCATTTAGAAGTAAATTGGAATGTTGTTTAAAATTGTATTCTCTATCTGAATCAATCAAAAATTTGGGTTTCATGTCCCTTTAAATCTTATTAAAATTACAGTTTTAAATATTTCTTGAATATTTTAGATCTTCTGTATTGCAGTGCTGAATTGCTAGTAAATTTAAAAAATATATATTTAACAGTTTATATGGTAACATTTCGGGGAACAAAACTCCAGGGCGCTGAGGAAGAGGAGTTTTGTTTCCCAAAACATCACCAAATAAAAAAACTAAATGTGTATAAATCCAGCGAGTGCGGACCCTTTGCTCTTCATTACGATATCCTGACACCCAGGTAGCTGCTCCTGGATGGTGAAAGTGCAAATCCAATGTGTTTTATACTATATATATTATATATATATAGTCCCCTTCCATGTTTTGTATATGTCTAGGGCAGTGATTTGCAACCTTTTTTTTGCCGTGGCACACTTTTTTACATAAAAAAATCCTGCGGCACACGACCATCCCAAAATTTTACAAAGTGACACATTGTAGCCTAATACAGGATATATATATATATATATATATATATATATATATATACACACACATACTGTATATATACACACACACTGTGCTGTCATGCCATGCCTCCTACAAACAATACATGACATTCTTTTACAAACAATCATAATGATTGTCTGTGAATGAATGAATGTCAATGTCATGGTTGTAAATGATGCCTGATGAGCCTGTCACATACCTACCAATATTTCAAAATTTGAAAGAGGGACACCCCTGCACTGTTGTCAATCTGCCGCGGCACACCTGAGGATCTCTCACGGCATACTAGTGTGCCACGGCACACTGGTTGAAAAACACTGGTCTAGGGAGATTACATAAATCTGTGAACCCTGACTTGTTCTCAGTTTTTGATTTTGAGCTTGCATTTGTTTGGCTGTATTAGGGACCCAAGTTTTGGAAGAGACCTTGACGTGGTACATGTCCCATTTGGCCAGATGTAGTAACTAACTCTTCCAGTTTTGCTTTTAATCCTAGTTGAGAGCTTGTAAGCGAGTGCTGGACTTTCTCTGTGTGTATGTGTGTGTATGTATATATATATATATATATATATATATATATATATATATATATATATATATATATATATATATATATATATATATATATATAATTTTTATTTTTTCCCCCTTCAGTCTTACTATGCAGATTAAAGTTGAGTGGTATAGTAAGCTTGTAACGAAAGGAATAGGTTCAAATAATTAATAGGATATTAATGCTTTTATTTACCTTTCACTCCCTCCCTAATCTTCTATAATGTCACATGCTTTTAACCTTTTAATGCCGTTATAGCATTTTATTCCATCCTAGCCGTTTGGCTGTCCTGAAGCCAACGGCGCTTCCTGGATGCGATCGCGGTCTGGCGGGCGTGCCTAGCGTCATAGGGACGCCCCCTGACCCGATCCCATAACTGAAATCTTGAGATCGCTGGATTTCAATTTGCATCGGAAATTGACCCTGTCATGAAAGGGTTAAAAGGTGGATTATCTGTTTTACATCAACAATCCTGATAGAAGAATCATTCTTTGCAATAATAACTAAGTTTAATCAGTGCTAAACCTCCTAAAGGGAATACAAGAGTGCAGGCTACCCCAGTCTGCAAATGTGCAAACAGAGTTTGTGCTATATCTGAATATTAGTTTGTTATTATGAAGGTTCAAATAATGTAGTTTACAATTTTTGTTTAGTGTCCCTTTAAGGTTGTGTAACACTGATTCAACTTAGTTACTATTGCAAAAAAATTATTCTATCATGATTGTTGATGCAATACTGATAAATCCACCCTTTACAAACATGTGACTGCTGAGAATCTTAGGGGGGATGGAGAGGTAAACAAAATCTTACATTAATTGCCTAAAAGTATTAACCCAAACCTCCCTGGGAGAAAGTAAAACAAGCACACATTTTAGATGTATTTTATAACAAAAGGCAGCAAAATAAATAATGAATGTATATTGCAATAATGAAACGTGTTGTTGAAAAGTCAAGTTTAATGTCCCTTTTAAAGTACTGTAGTTAAATGTTGTTTGCAAAAGAGTATACAATGCATTGGTTTTATTATGTTTCTACTTTCTTTCAGGTATGCTCTATGCTGAATATTCAGCCTGATATAATTATCAGCAATAATGGCGCTGGACTTTCATTCTGAACTGAACAAATTTAATTTTATTTTCAAGTTGAAGTTTTGTGTGGAGGACGATTGTTTCAAATTATAGAAAGCTGGTCTTTCATAAAAGGTTCTAATGTCGCTAAACTCAAGACAGAATTTTTATCCTAGTCTTTTCAATCTTTCATGGATATATTCAGAACTTTTATTTGTTTTTAAACTTTTTGGTTAAGAAAACGGAGCCACCAGGGAATACGTAAAGATATGTGTGCCTTAAAGAAACATTAAATACAAACTGGAGGCTATAGGAAACTGCAGCGTCATATCTGAGATGCATTCTGCAATGCACAACACTGCTTTTTTGCATATATATATGTGTGTGTGTTGCCAGCCAGGTGTCATTATGAAGTAGCCGGGTGGGGGCAGTGTGATCTTTTCTAATGTTATATCATTTTCAGCTATCCAAAGCACAAATTAACTGCATCATTTAACATAATTGTATTTAATGAAAGTTTGTCCAATAAAAATTGAAAAATTGAATGTTTTTAATATTAGCTAATTTTAGCTTAAAGTGTTTGTAAACTTACTTGATATGCTTAACTGGATGTGTAAGGAGAAAGCTAAATAGGGTAACTTTTATTCATCAATATCTTCTAAATCACATTTTTTTTCAAAAAACAAGCTACTTTTATTTTTTTTATACCCTCCACCGTTCCTCCGCCAGAAAAGCATCGGTTTCTTTTGCGCATTTACTTTTTTCCCCAATCAATTCTCTAAGGCAGTGCACATTCATGTAGTTATTAGGTAGAGAGTAGGTGGGACCGCTCTCTACGTCACACAGTCCCAATCCTGGAAGCAACGATTGGGCAGAGCAAGGAAGGAAACGGTACTTTACTCTAAACTCATTTTTTAATATGTATTTAACATGTAATTAAAAAAAAATAAACTACCTTATGTGGGATCACAAGTATGCATAGGAGTTTTCAGAATTCTTATACTTTACAATCATTTTAATATTGGCTAAAATTTTAGCTGTATGGTCAGTAAAATCAGCCGGGTTGTGCACCCGCTAAAAAGGTCCTGGGGAGAACACTGATAGATAAATAGATAGGATTTGTGTGTTTTCCTTGTCTCATTCTGCAAAAGGGCTCTAAAACCAACAACTGCAAACATGGATGTATTATAAATGTGTCTTGTGTTTTACTAGTATAGTAAGAGGAAGATCAGCAAAGGTTTATACTACAAAGCCCTCCCCTTCCCTACCAAAAGGTGGTTTAACAGAACACATTCTGTTTCTAATTTTCACTTTTCGCATACTTTTAAATACACAGTGCATACATTTAAACTGCTTAAAATCACTTCAATTAGAAACAAAGCACCACAATTGATAATCTGCCTTAGCAGAACACGTTACTGTGATTGTTGGATTAAGAGGGGGCAGGGTTATTGACAACAAATTACTAAGCAAAAAATGTTTTTTCTTGCTAAACACATAATTGCTTTTCTTCGGCCAAACTATTGCACAGACCTGATTTTATGCAACAAAAGCATGTTTTCAAAAAGCACACAGAATATAAAATAGGTCTTTATCCGCAGATACTCCTCTTGAGGAAACCGCTATAAAAAGGTGTTTCTTACAAATTTTTAATCAGGGTGGATTTGGTTTAAATCATGGTTTTCATTTTTAGAATAATTACTTTTCAAATTATTTTTCCTCTTATATCGGATCATTATTGATTTAGTTAAATTATATTAAATATGCATAGATAGATCTTTGAAATGAATGGAATTATTGGGAGGTTCATAATTAATCATTCCTATTTGATCAACTTTTCAGCTGTTCTTTTATTGGAAGGAGAAAATGATGATAATAATAAAAATTGAAATAGTTTTATTTAAAGGTTTAGTAAAGTCCAAATTGAACTTTCATGATTCAGACAGGGCATGTAATTTTAAACAACTTTCTAATTTACTTGTATCATCAATTTGTTTTGTTCTCTTGGTATTGTTAGTTGAAAGCTTAACCTAGGTAGGCTCATATGCTAATTTCTAAACCCTTTAGGGCCACCTCTTATCTCACTGCATTTGACAGTTTTTAACAGCTAGAGAGCGTTAGTTCATGTGTTTCAAATTAATAACATTGTGCTCATGCATGTGGAGTTATTTAAGAGTCAGCACTAATTGCCTTTAATGCAAGTCTGTAAAAATCTCTGAGATAAGTGGGCAGTCTGCAGAGGCTGCCTTAGATACAAGGCAAATACAGAGGTAAAAAGTATATTTCTTTCTAATGACACAGTGAGTTCACGGATCATATCTAATTACTATTGGGAATTTCACTCCTGGCCAGCAGGAGGAGGCAAAGAGCACCACAGCAAAGCTGTTAAGTATCACCTCCCTTCCCTCCAACCCCAGTCATTCTCTTTGCCTACGTTAAAAGCAAGGAGGTGGTAAAGTTTAGGTGTCTGAAAGAAGATTCTTCAATCAAGATTTTATTATTTTGAAGCAGAGCAAGTTTGTTATGCTCCTTCCTGGAGTTTAGCCATAGCCCATGTCAGTCTCTTCAGTAGAGCAGTGGTGTCTTTTAATCAATTGGGAACATGTGGGGTATAATCCTCACTCAGCCTCCCAAACAGTTGTTGCTGTCCTGTTTTGAAAGCCTGAGTAGGATTATTCAGTCTTTTTTTGTTTTTCACAGGTCCATGTGAGGAGGTGTGCCTCTCAAACCAAGTGAGCTGCCGAGCAGTGTTGTATTCAGGTAAGTGCCTAATTTTATTTTCTTGGGTCAGGAGAATATGGCACTTTTACAGTTTAATCTGTATGGGACCTTTTATTTTAATACAATCCTATTTAGGCTTAAAGGGACACTGAACCCACATTTTTTCTTCCGTGATTCAGATAGAGCATGCAATTTTAAGCAGCTTTCTAATTTACTCCTATTATCAAATTGTATTCATTCTCTTGGTATCTTTATTTGAAAAGCAAGAATGAAAGTTTAGATGCCTGCCCATTTTTGGTGAACAACCTGGGTTGTTCTTGCTGATTGGTGGATAAATTCACCCACCAATAAACAAGTGCTCTCCAGGGTCTGAACCAAAAAATAGCTTAGATGCCTTTTTCAAATAAAGCTAGCAAAAGAACGAAGAAAAATTGATAATAGGAATACATTAGAAAGTTGCTTAAAATTGCATGCTCTATCTGAATCACTAAAGATAAAAATTGGGTTTAGTGTCCCTTTAATGGGACTCATATGGGCAGTTATGCAGGCACTGGGGGCTTGGGGAGCAGTAGCATATTTGCTGATATGCTGCTGTTATGTGAGAGGTATCTCATTATAGAGGCTCAGCTTCTGTTTAATTCCGGACTTGGTGGTATGTGTTTTTTGTATGTTTTTTTTTATGTGACGGCTACAGGGAGGTATAATGGCGACCGGGAGTCAGTTTAGTCATGCCCACGATTAGGAGGGCGGGCTTTTCTGAGGCGGCAAGATAGTGTTGTGCACATCCGGTTTCTCCTTCTGTGCGATCCGGTATAGAGGGGTTCGTTGCGGCTCTGCCAGCAAGGATCTTGTCGGCTAGTAGCCTGTTTGAGCAGCTCTGAGTCCGGATCATTAAATCTCCTATTTCCTTTGTTCCAGCAGGACAGGTAGGCACCTCAGCAAAAGTGCTGAGGTGAAGAGGCTGTCTGAGGTTGTTAGTGAAAAAATTTAAAGTGACAGTAATGTTTTTTTGGGGGGTTAAGATGGATCAAGAGGCCCTGCAAAACGTGACATGTAGCTTGTGTTTTGATTCCAATGTTGAACCACCAGTCCCTTTTGTTCCTCATGTATTGAGAGAACATTACAGTACAGGGATAGACTTTTTGATTCTGAACCATCATTATCTAAGGAAGATGCTGTTGAGGGGTCTCCTGTTCAAGATATGCCGCAGCTTTCTCCTTAAGTGTCCCAAACATTATCGTCCCCACATGCAGTGCACTGCGCTTCCTCTCACACTCCAGTTGGAGTTACTTTGCAAGACATTGCTACTCACATATCCTCTGGGGTAACTGATGCGCTGTCTGCTTTTCCCATGCTGCAGGGAAAGCACAAGAGGAAATATAAAGGATCAGTCAGTAAGGTTTCTGACACAGTCGTGGCTATTCCGAATGTTCCCTCCCAGAAGTCTGAGGAGGAAGATACAGTACTTCTGTGGCATCTGAGGGTGAAATCTCAGACTCAGACAGTGTAATTCCTTCTTCTGATGCTGAAGTTGTATCTTTCAGGTTTATGCTAGAGCACCTCCATTTGTTACTTAAGGAGGTTTTGGCCACCTTGGATGACTCTAACATGACGGTCCTAGTCAATCCTAAGTCTAGTAAGCTAAATAAATACTTTGATGTACCTTCAACGGTTGAGGTTGTTTTTCCTTACCAGACCGGGCTACAGAGATTATTGCTTGGGAATGGGAGACACCTGGTATTACCTTTTCTCCATCCCCAATTTTTAAGAAGATGTTTCCAATAGCTGACTCTATCAAGGAGTCTTGGCAGATCGTCCCTATGGTGGAGGGGGCAATTTCCACTTTGGATAAGAGAACCACTATTCCCATAGAGGATAGTTGTTCTTTTCAGGATCCTATGGATAAGAAGTTGGAAAGGTTACTTAAAAAGATGTATGTACACCAGGGTTTACAATGGCAAACTGCAGTATGTATTGCTACAGTCACCAGTGCAGCAGCATACTGGTTTGATGCGTTGTCTGATTCTATTCAGACATATACCCCCTTTGAAGAGATCCAGGATAGGATCAAAGCCTTAAAGTTGGCCAATTCCTTTATTACGGATGTTTCCCTTCAAGTTATTAAGTTGGGAGCAAAGATTTCTGGGTTTGCACTACTGGCTCGCAGAGCTTTATGGTTGAAATCCTGGTCTACGGATGTGTCATCTAAGTCTAAGCTTTTGGCGATTCCCTACAAGGGTAAGACCTTGTTTGGGCAGGGCTTGTCTGAAATTATTTCAGAGGAATAAGCAGAAGGGACGTCAGAGTAATTTTCATTCCTTTCGGAACTTCAAGGGTAAAAAGTCCTCTCTCTCTGCCAAGCAGGGACAGTCCAAGCCTTCCTGAAAGTCCAACCAGCCTTGGAACAAGGGGAAGCAATCTAAGAAGCCGTTAGTGCCTCAAAGTCAGCATGAAGGATCTGCCCCTGATCCAGGACCGGATCTGGTGGGGGGGCAGACTTTCTTTCTTCGCTCAGGCCTGGGTTCGGGATGTGCCGGATCCCTGGGCGGTGGACATCGTGTCCCAGGGATACAAACTAGAGTTCAAAACCTTTCCTCCCAGGGGCAGGTTTCTGCTCTCAAGGTTATCTGTAGACCAGATAAAAAGAGAGGCGTTCTTACACTGTGTCTGGGATCTTTCCGACCTAGGAGTGATAGTTCCTGTTCCAATGCAGGAACAGGGTCTGGGATTCTACTCCAATCTGTTTGTGGTTCTGAAAAAAGAGGGAACCTTCTGACCAATTTTAGATCTCAAAAGTCTAAGTTTCTCAGAGTACCATCCTTCGAGATGGAAACTATTCGTTCCATTCTTCCCTTGGTTCAAGAGGGTCAATTCATGACAACTGTAGATTTAAAGGCTGCCTACCTACATGTTCCCATCCACAGGGATCATCACAAGTTTCTGAGGTTTGCCTTTCTAGACAAGCACTTCCAGTTTGTGGCTCTTCCATTCGGCCTTGCCACAGCTCCCAGAATGTTCTCAAAGGTCCTGGAAGCCCTGTTGGCGGTGCTCTGATTGTGGGGCATTGCTGTGATGCCTTATCTGGACGACATTCTGGTCCAGGCAACATGCAGACTCTCATACAGAGATGTTATCTCTTCTGCATTTTCACAGATGGAAGGTGAATTTGGGAAAGAGTTCCTTGATTCCAGCTACAAGGGTAGTGTTCCTGGGAACCATAATAGATTCCTTATCAATAAGAATATTTCTGACAGAGGTCAGAAAATAAAAGATCCTCAACTTTTGTCTGGCTCTTTAGTCCTCTCCTCGGCCATATGTGGCTCAATGTATGGAGGTGATCGGTCTGATGGTAGCTGCCATGGACATCATTCCGTTTGCCTGGTTCCATCTCAGACCTCTACAGTTATGCATTCTCAGAGAATGGAACGGGGATTATGCAGATCTGTCTCTGCGAATTCATCTGGATCAGGCGACAACAGACTCTTCATTGGTGGTTGTCTCAGGATCATCTCTTTCAGGGAACCTACTTTTGCAGACCCACCTGGGTGATTGTGACAACAAACGCCAGCCTGCTGGGATGGGGAGCAGTCTGGGGCTCATTAAAGGCTCAGGGGACATGGACTCGTTAGGAGTCTGTTCTTCCCATAAACATCCTAGAGCTGAGGGCAATTTTCAATGCTCTTCTGACCTGGCCTCAGTTAGCCTCAGCCCGGTTTATCAGGTTCCAGTCAGACAACATAACTTCAGTGGCTTACATCAACCATCAGGGAGGAACTCGGAGTTCCTTGGCTATGACAGAGGTAGCCAAGAATATTCAGTGGGCAGAGACCCACAACTGCTGTCTATTTGCGATCCACATTCCAGGAGTGGACAATTGAGAAGCGGATTTTCTGAGCAGACAGAGTTTTCACCGGGGGGACTGGGAACTCCATGCGGTGGTTTTTTCCAACTTAATTCTCAAATGGGGACAGCCGGAGCTGGATCTCATGGCATCTCGACAGAATGCCAAGCTCCCGAGGTATGGGTTGAGGTTAAGGGATCCTCAGGCTGTACTGATAAATGCTCTGGCGGTCCCTTGGAATTTCAGTCTAGCATACCTATTTCCTCTGTTCGCTCTCCTTCCTTGGGTCATTGCTCGAATCAAACCGGAGAGGGCATTGGTGATCCTTATTGCACCGGCGTGGCCTTGCAGGATCTGGTATGCAGACCTAGTGGAGATGGCATCTCTTCCACTTTGGAGACTTCCATTGAGGAAGGACGTTCTACTTCAAGGGCCCTTCCTTCACCCACATCACGTTTCTCTAAAGCTGACTGCTTGAAGATTGAACGCTTAATTTTATCGAAGCATGGTTTTTCTGAGTTGGTCATTGAGAAGATGATTCAGGCTGGTAAACCTGTTAACAGAAAGATTTATTATAAGATATGGCGTAGATATCTGTATTGGTGTGAATCCAGGGCTTACTCTTGGAGTAGAGTTCGAAATCCTAGGATTTTGTCTTTTTTCCAGGAGGGTCTGGAGAAGGGATTATCAGCTAGTACCTTGAAGGGTCAAATATCCGCCTTGTCTATTTTGTTGCATAAACGCCTGGCGGATGTACCAGATGTGCAATCTTTTTGTCAGGCCTTGGTCATAATCAGGCCTGTGTTCAAACCGGTTACTCCCTAAGACTCCCTGGAGTCTTAACCTTGTTCTTCAGCAAGCTCTGTTTGAGCCTATGCATTCCTTAGATATTAAGATGTTATTTTGGAAAGTTTTGTTTCTTGTTGCAATTTCTTCTGCTCGCAGAGTCTCAGAACTCTCAGTGTTGCAGTATGAATCCCCTTACCTAATTTAAGGTAGTTCTGCGTACTAAGTTAGGTTTCCTTCCTGTCACAGATACCAGACCCCAAAGGCTAACCCCCACCCCCTTACTACCTCACCCCTGTTGTTTCTCAGTGGTTTTGGGCTCCTCAGAGCAACCACGGTCTCTGGAAGCTTTTGGTTGCTTGTTTTGTCACCAGTACTTTGTCAGAGAAGAGCTGGCTCTGATCCGAAAAACCCTCCTAGGCTGGCCGGGCTCCTGTAACTCCCGGTCGGCCACAGAACAGCAGGGCTACCTTTAACCCTGGTCGCTCCAGCGGCTCTTTTGGGGATTGGTAGCTCCTAGGGAGGACAAGAGGTGGTGGAATTGCCGGAGAGGAGCTACTTGGGGAACTGGGGGTTTCGGACACCCCTACCCCCCAATCTTTAACGGGCTGTAACTCCAGTTGAATCACGAATCACAGGCATATGGGGACCAAGAGCTTTTAATTGACACCCTGGAAGTGCCGCTGCTCCCCCGGGATCACCCCGAAACCGTCACCCCTGGGTCCTGGGATTCTGTAGGACTATGACTGCTATGGAGGCGCCGGTCTATCTGGAGGAGTGGGAATGGCGGGAAAATTGTGGGATTGTCCAGTGTGTAATCAAGATGAGCTTTGTGTATAAAAGAGTGTGTGTTTTCCAATAAAATCAGTTCCTGTTTCACCTGAATGCTAGTATGTCTAGTTATTTGGGTGGGCTCCTGCTAAAATCACTTTCCTGGGCTACATAGCAGCCTGTTCCAGGCAGAGGAAGGACCCTCTGGCAGAGCTACCTAGTCTGGGTAGCCGGGTGGGTCCCTGAATACCAGTGCTGTCGGGCATCGGGTGGCTACAGGCTGTGGTCACTTGCCAGCTACATAGCTGCGGTCAGCAGGGAGGAATCAGGACCCTTTTGGCAGAGCTACCCAGTCGGGGTAGCCGGGTATCCATCACATTGGCTGGCAGCAGAGGGATCTGCTTCTTACACACAATTCCTGCTGACAGAGGAGAAGGGCCAAGGTAGCCAGTAACTATGGAAGTCGAATTTCTAAGGAGAGTACAGAAGGCGCTGGATGGTCCTGGAACAAAGGGACCTGATCCGCCGGGACCTCTGGTGGGAGGCTCTTCAAGAGGAGCGGGAAGATGGAAAGGTCCTCCCCATGAATGACATGAGGTTCTGTGTTCGGCGGACCGTGAGAGTGCCTTTCCTGGGAAAACAGCCAAAGAAGGAATGGCTATCTGTTCTACATAGACTGGTCTAGCAAGAGATGTGGGTGGAGGACAGCTATTGGGCACTCCAATGGCTCGCTATGCAAGCGCAGCCATGGCTGGAGGATGGCTCCCCCACAGAGGGCTTTGGCGGCCCTGGATTGCTATTTACAAAAAGGACAGAGAACCCACAGTTTGGGAGCGAGACCGACCAGGTTCTGGCGGATATCTCTGGGCTCCAAGAGGAACTGCTGGATCTCTTGGGGGAATCTTGGCTACTAGACAATCTGGATTTTATAAGTGACCAGGAAGAGGCACTGGTCGAGGAATACAAGAGGCTGCTAGATCTCGTTAAGCAGCATGCCAAGGCTATACAGATCTGGGGTGCATCACTCTGGGATTAATGGAGCTTGACCGTGGAGGAGTGGCAACAAAGAAAAAGGGAACCAGGGCTGCTGGATCCCGATCAGCAGTCTGGCTCCAAGCTTATGGTCTTGGACCAGGAGGCCACCCTAGCAGAAGTGCTGGCAACAGGGCAGAGAGTCACCGGCATGTGCCCAGCACCTGCAACAGCTCCAGGAAACCAGGTAGAGGAGGTAGGCGTAATCCCTCCTCTTACACAGAACCCCTTCCCGGGAGAAGAGACAGTCAGTCTCTCTCCCCAGCGGCAGAGCCAGGAGCAGGGAGAGGAGACAATCAGTCTCTCTCCCCAGCAGCAGAGCCATCCCCTGGGAGCAGAGGTAGTCGTCCTCCCCGTAAGCAGAACCCCTTCCTGGGAGGGGAAAGAGTCGGGCTATTTCCCCAGCGGCAGAGCCGGGAGAGGAAACAGTCGGTCTTTCTCCCCAGCGGCAGAGCCATCCCCTGGGAGCAGAGGTAGTCGTCCTCCCTCCCCCTACGCAGAACCCCTTCCTTGGAGAGGAGACAGTTGGTCTCTCTCCCCAGCGGCAGAGCCAGGAGCAGGCAGAGGAAACAGTCTGCCATCCCCTGGGAGCGGAGGTAGTCGTCCTCCCTCCCCTTACACAGAACCCCTTCCTGGGAGAGGAGATAGTCGGTCTCTCTCACCAGTGGCAGAGTCAGGAGCAGGGAGAGGAGACAGTTGGTCTCTCTCCCCAGCGGCAGAGCCAGGAGCAGGGAGAGAAGATAGTCGGTCTCTCTCCCCAGCGGCAGAGCCATCCCCTGGGAACGGAGGAAGTCGTCCTCCCTCCCCTTACACAGAACACCTGGCAGGGAGAGATGGATGTCGATAACGCCCAGCGGCAGAACCCCTTCCCAGGGGAGGAGACGGTCGGTCTCCCTCCCCAGCAGCAGAGCAGTTTCCCATGAAGCGGAGGTAGCCGACCTTCCTCCCCAGCGGTAGATCTCCTCGGGAGAGGAGACAGATGGTCTCTCCCCTCAGTAGCTTGGCAGGGTCTCTACCCTTTTCTCGTCCCGAAGTATTTCTCACAGGGGACAGGCCAGGGGGTACCCGCTCATGCAGTTGGTGCCACAAGTTTGGGCACCCGAGTTTTGCCTGCCCCACCAAGGAGCAACTTCCACCTACAGCCGGGAATACGGCAGAGGCTTTGTTGGATAACCGCCCCTGCAGTTGGTGCCATAAGTTTGGGCACCCGATTCTTGCCTGCCCCACCAAGGAGCAACCTCACCCTCCATTCTGGGGTGGGAATACAGACGGGAAACCGGCACTGGATTTGTTTGTGAGTGGGTCAGTCGGTACTCAACCAAGTGTCACAGAAGGAGGCAGTGTGGCCAATGAACCTAAAGACACTAGAACTTGTGGGATAGCAACTCTTTTGGAGCCGGCCTTGGCAAACTTGTTTGGGACTTTGCATTGTGTGCCTAGGCGAAGGGAATAAACACCGGCAGGAACCCCCCAGGATGCCCCAAGCCCATGAGAGATGGGATAACCTTCCCCAGCAACCGAGAATTGGAGGGCCACCATCGGACAGCTCCAGGCCGACCTGCTAAGGGTTTAGCCGGGTCTGCCAAACTTAAGGGGGGAGATGTCACGGTTTTGGGCTCCTCAGAGCAACAGCGGTCTCTGGAAGCTTTTGGTTGCTTGTTTTGTCACCAGTACTTTGTCAGAGAAGAGCTGGCCTCTGACCGGAAAAACCCTCCTAGGCTGGCCGGGCACCTGCAACTCCCGGTCGGCCACCTTACAATGTACACCCGCCTAACCCCTCTCAGGCCGGCCGGGCTCCTGGAACTCCCGGGCAGCCACAGAACAGCAGGACACCGCTACCTTTAACCCTGGTCGCTCAGTCTTTTGGGGATTGGTAGCTCCTAGGGAGGACAAGAGGTGGTGGAATTGCCGGAGAGGAGCTACTTGAGGAACTGGGGGTTTCGGACACCCCTACCCCCCAATCTTTACCAGGCTGTAACTCCAGTCCCCATTAATGAAACACTCCACTTTTTGGACTGTGACATCTGAGGACCAATGTGGGACTATGGCTGCTATGGAGGCGCCGGTCTGTCTGGAGGGACGGGAATGGCGGGAAAATTGTGGGATTGTCCAGTGTCTAATCAAGATGAGCTTTGTGTGTAAAAGAGTGTGTGTTTTCCAATAAAATCAGTTCCTGTTTCACCTGAATGCTAGTATGTCTAGTTATTTGGGTGGGTTCCTGCTAAAATCACTTTCCTTGGCTACATAGCAGCCTGTTCCAGGCAGAGGAAGGACCCTCTGGCAGAGCTACCTAGTCTGGGTAGCCAGAGTCTGCTACAGGGTGGGACCCTGAATACCGGTGCTGTCGGGCATCAGGGGTGGCTACAGGCTGTGGTCACTTACTGTAACGTTCTGCACTATCTCTTTAAACATCTCCTACCAAGGTTACTTAAGACTCCTCCCTATCCTTCCTTAGCGCTAAGTATTTCTTCTGTTAAGTGTGATCAGTCCACGGGTCATCATTACTTCTGGGATATTACTCCTCCCCAACAGGAAGTGCAAGAGGATTCACCCAGCAGAGCTGCATATAGCTCCTCCCCTCTACGTCACTCCCAGTCATTCTCTTGCACCCAACGACTAGATAGGATGTGTGAGAGGACTATGGTGATTATACTTAGTTTTATATCTTCAATCAAAAGTTTGTTATTTTAAAATAGCACCGGAGTGTGTTATTACCTCTCTGGCAGAGTTTGAAGAAGAATCTACCAGAGTTTTTGCTATGATTTTAGCCGGAGTAGTTAAGATCATATTGCTGTTTCTCGGCCATCTGAGGAGAGGTAAACTTCAGATCAGGGGACAGCGGGCAGATGAATCTGCATAGAGGTATGTAGCAGCTTTTATTTTCTGACAATGGAATTGATGAGAAAATCCTGCCATACCGATATAATGTCATGTATGTATACTTTACACTTCAGTATTCTGGGGAATGGTACTTCACTAGAATTACACTGTAAGAATTACATAAAGCTGTTTAATAACTAGAAATTATGTTTAACGTTTTTGCTGGAATGTAAAATCGTTTTCATTTGCTGAGGTACTGAGTGAATAAATGTTTGGGCACTATTTTTCCACTTGGCAGTTGCTTAATCTTTTTTCTGACAGTTTCTGTTCTCTCTCACTGCTGTGTGTGAGGGGGAGGGGCCGTTTTTTGGCGCTTTTGCTACGCATCAAATATTTCAGTCAGCAGCTCATTGTATTTCCTGCATGATCCGGTTCATCTCTACAGAGCTCAGGGGTCTTCAAAACTTATTTTGAGGGAGGTAATTTCTCTCAGCAGAGCTGTGAGAATTATAGTTGACTGAGATAAAAAACGTTTATTCTGTAATTTGTTTCCTGCTTTCAGAATTTGTTATCTTTGCTAATGGGATTAAACCTTTGCTAAAGTTGTGTTGTTTACACTATAACTGTTTTCAATTTATTAATTTTCAACTGTCATAGATCTTCTGTGCTTCTTAAAGGCACAGTACGTTTTTAATATTATTCTAATTGAATTGTATTCCAAGTTGCAAGTTTATTTGCTAGTGTGTTAAACATGTCTGATTCAGAGGATGATACCTGTGTCATTTGTTGCAATGCCAAAGTGGAGCCCAATAGAAATTTATGTACTAACTGTGTTGATGCTACTTTAAATAAAAGTCAATCTGTACAAATTGAACAAATTTCACCAAACAACGAGGGGAGAGTTATGCCGACTAACTCGCCTCACGTGTCAGTACCTGCATCTCCCGATCGGGAGGTGCGTGATATTGTAGCGCCGAGTACATCTGGGCGGCCATTACAAATCACATTACAGGATATGGCTACTGTTATGACTGAAGTTTTGGCTAAATTACCAGAAAGAGGTAAGCGTGATCACTCTGGGGTGAGAACAGAGTGCGCTGATAATATTAGGGCCATGTCAGACACTGCGTCACAGGTGGCAGAACATGAGGACGGAGAACTTCATTCTGTGGGTGACGGTTCTGATCCAAACAGACTGGATTCAGATATTTCAAATTTTAAATTTAAACTGGAAAACCTCCGTGTATTACTAGGGGAGGTGTTAGCGGCTCTGAATGATTGTAACACAGTTGCAATACCAGAGAAAATGTGTAGGTTGGATAAATATTTTGCGGTACCGGCGAGTACTGAGGTTTTTCCTATACCTAAGAGACTTACTGAAATTGTTACTAAGGAGTGGGATAGACCCGGTGTGCCGTTCTCACCCCCTCCGATATTTAGAAAAATGTTTCCAATAGACGCCACCACACGGGACTTATGGCAAACGGTCCCTAAGGTGGAGGGAGCAGTTTCTACTTTAGCTAAGCGTACCACTATCCCGGTGGAGGATAGCTGTGCTTTTTCAGATCCAATGGATAAAAAATTAGAGGGTTACCTTAAGAAAATGTTTGTTCAACAAGGTTTTATATTGCAACCCCTTGCATGCATTGCGCCGATCACGGCTGCAGCAGCATTCTGGATTGAGTCTCTGGAAGAGAACATTAGTTCAGCTACTCTGGACGACATTACGGACAGGCTTAGAGTCCTTAAACTAGCTAATTCATTCATTTCGGAGGCCGTAGTACATCTTACTAAACTTACGGCGAAGAATTCAGGATTCGCCATTCAGGCACGCAGGGCGCTGTGGCTAAAATCCTGGTCAGCTGATGTTACTTCTAAGTCTAAATTGCTTAATATACCTTTCAAAGGGCAGACCTTATTCGGGCCCGGGTTGAAAGAGATTATCGCTGACATTACAGGAGGTAAAGGCCATGCCCTGCCTCAGGACAAAGCCAAAGCTAAGGCTAGACAGTCTAATTTTCGTTCCTTTCGTAATTTCAAAGCTGGAGCAGCATCAACTTCCTCTGCACCAAGACAGGAAGGAGCTGTTGCTCGCTACAGACAAGGCTGGAAACCTAACCAGTCCTGGAACAAGGGCAAGCAGACCAGGAAACCTGCTGCTGCCCCTAAAACAGCATGAATTGAGGGCCCCCGATCCGGGATCGGATCTAGTGGGGGGCAGACTTTCTCTCTTCGCCCAGGCTTGGGCAAGAGATGTCCAGGATCCCTGGGCGCTAGAGATAATATCTCAGGGATACCTTCTGGACTTCAAATACTCTCCTCCAAGAGAGAGATTTCATCTGTCAAGGTTGTCAACAATCCAGACAAAGAAAGAGGAGTTTCTACGCTGCGTACAAGAGCTCTTGTTAATGGGAGTAATCCATCCTGTTCCACGATCGGAACAGGGACAGGGGTTTTACTCAAATCTGTTTGTGGTTCCCAAAAAAGAGGGAACTTTCAGACCAATCCTGGACTTAAAGATCCTAAACAAATTCCTAAGAGTTCCATCGTTCAAGATGGAGACTATTCGGACAATTTTACCTATGATCCAAGAGGGTCAGTACATGACCACTGTAGATTTAAAAGATGCCTACCTTCACATACCGATTCACAAAGATCATTACCGGTACCTAAGGTTTGCCTTCCTAGACAGGCATTACCAGTTTGTGGCTCTTCCATTCGGATTGGCTACAGCTCCAAGAATCTTCACAAAGATTCTGGGTGCTCTTCTGGCGGTACTAAGACCGCGGGGAATCTCGGTAGCTCCATACCTAGACGACATTCTGATTCAAGCTTCAAGCTTTCAAACTGCCAAGTCTCATACAGAGTTAGTACTGGCATTTCTAAGGTCACATGGATGGAAGGTGAACGAAAAGAAAAGTTCACTCGTTCCACTCACAAGAGTTCCCTTCCTGGGGACTCTTATAGATTCTGTAGAAATGAAGATTTACCTGACAGAGGACAGGCTAACAAGACTTCAAAGTGCTTGCCGCACCCTTCATTCCATTCAACACCCGTCAGTGGCTCAATGCATGGAGGTAATCGGCTTAATGGTAGCGGCAATGGACATAGTACCCTTTGCACGCTTACACCTCAGACCACTGCAACTGTGCATGCTAAGTCAGTGGAATGGGGATTACTCAGACTTATCCCCTTCTCTGAATCTGGATCAAGAGACCAGAAATTCTCTTCTATGGTGGCTTTCTCGGCCACATCTGTCCAGGGGGATGCCATTCAGCAGACCAGACTGGACAATTGTAACAACAGACGCCAGCCTTCTAGGTTGGTGTGCCGTCTGGAATTCTCTGAAGGCTCAGGGACTATGGAATCAGGAGGAGAGTCTCCTGCCAATAAACATTCTGGAATTGAGAGCAGTTCTCAATGCCCTCCTGGCTTGGCCCCAGTTGACAACTCGGGGGTTCATCAGGTTTCAGTCGGACAACATCACGACTGTAGCTTACATCAACCATCAGGGAGGGACAAGAAGCTCCCTAGCTATGATGGAAGTATCAAAGATAATTCACTGGGCAGAGTCTCACTCTTGCCACCTGTCAGCAATCCACATCCCGGGAGTGGAGAACTGGGAGGCGGATTTCTTAAGTCGTCAGACTTTTCATCCGGGGGAGTGGGAACTCCATCCGGAGGTCTTTGCCCAAATACTTCGACGTTGGGGCAAACCAGAGATAGATCTCATGGCGTCTCGACAGAACGCCAAGCTTCCTCGTTACGGGTCCAGATCCAGGGATCCAGGAGCAGTCCTGATAGATGCCCTGACAGCACCTTGGGACTTCAGGATGGCTTACGTGTTTCCACCCTTCCCGATGCTTCCTCGATTGATTGCCAGAATCAAACAAGAGAGAGCATCAGTGATTCTAATAGCTCCTGCGTGGCCACGCAGGACTTGGTATGCAGACCTGGTGGACATGTCATCCTGTCCACCTTGGTCTCTACCTCTGAAACAGGACCTTCTGATACAGGGTCCCTTCAAACATCAAAATCTAACTTCTCTGAAGCTGACTGCTTGGAAATTGAACGCTTGATTTTATCAAGACGTGGGTTTTCCGAGTCAGTTATTGATACCTTAATACAGGCTAGGAAGCCTGTTACCAGAAAGATTTACCATAAGATATGGCGTAAATACCTATATTGGTGTGAATCCAAAGGTTACTCTTGGAGTAAGGTTAGGATTCCTAGGATATTGTCTTTTCTACAAGAAGGTTTAGAAAAGGGTTTATCTGCTAGTTCATTAAAGGGACAGATCTCAGCTCTGTCCATTCTGTTACACAAACGTCTGTCAGAAGTTCCTGACGTCCAGGCTTTTTGTCAGGCTTTGGCCAGGATTAAGCCTGTGTTTAAAACTGTTGCTCCACCATGGAGTTTAAACCTTGTTCTTAATGTTTTACAGGGCGTTCCGTTTGAACCCCTTCATTTCATTGATATAAAGTTGTTATCTTGGAAAGTTCTATTTTTAATGGCTATTTCCTCGGCTCGAAGAGTCTCTGAATTATCAGCCTTACATTGTGATTCTCCTTATTTGATTTTTCATTCGGATAAGGTAGTTCTGCGTACTAAACCTGGGTTCTTACCTAAGGTAGTTACTAACAGGAATATCAATCAAGAGATTGTTGTTCCTTCCTTGTGCCCAAATCCTTCTTCGAAGAAGGAACGTCTACTGCACAACCTGGATGTAGTCCGTGCTCTAAAATTTTACTTACAGGCAACTAAGGAATTTCGACAAACGTCTTCTCTGTTTGTCGTTTACTCTGGACAGAGGAGAGGTCAAAAAGCTTCTGCTACCTCTCTTTCTTTTTGGCTTCGTAGCATAATTCGTTTAGCTTATGAGACTGCTGGACAGCAGCCTCCTGAAAGAATTACAGCTCATTCTACTAGAGCTGTGGCTTCCACTTGGGCCTTCAAGAATGAGGCCTCTGTTGAGCAGATTTGCAAGGCTGCAACTTGGTCTTCGCTTCATACTTTTTCCAAATTTTACAAATTTGACACTTTTGCTTCATCGGAGGCTATTTTTGGGAGAAAGGTTCTTCAGGCAGTGGTTCCTTCTGTATAAAGAGCCTGCCTATCCCTCCCGTCATCCGTGTACTTTTGCTTTGGTATTGGTATCCCAGAAGTAATGATGACCCGTGGACTGATCACACTTAACAGAAGAAAACATAATTTATGCTTACCTGATAAATTCCTTTCTTCTGTAGTGTGATCAGTCCACGGCCCGCCCTGTTTTTAAGGCAGGTAAATATTTTTTAATTTATACTCTAGTCACCACTTCACCCTTGGCTTTTCCTTTCTCGTTGGTCCTTGGTCGAATGACTGGGAGTGACGTAGAGGGGAGGAGCTATATGCAGCTCTGCTGGGTGAATCCTCTTGCACTTCCTGTTGGGGAGGAGTAATATCCCAGAAGTAATGATGACCCGTGGACTGATCACACTACAGAAGAAAGGAATTTATCAGGTAAGCATAAATTATGTTTTTGTTACTGAAGGCTGACCTGTAATTCTCTGCTTAGCCTGTAAACTGGATTACCCTAGCTACCTGAAATTTATATTGTCTGTAGTATTAGTACACTTATAGAATTTATTGCAACATAGTTGCCAAACTTCCTTACCATCGGATTTCAAGTCACTCTGCTAACGCAGCACTCAGCTGAACACAGCCTCTCACAGCTGCAACTGACATCCGGAGCTGTATCACAGTAACACGCCTGGAGTAACGCTCTTACCTTCACTCCTCCTTCATACAGTCGCGGGAGGCTGCAGTCACGCCGTGAGTAACACGCTCACAGCTGCTTGTCCTGAATACTAACACCGGAGGCTGCAGTTCAACTCACCAGCACAACAAAATTGCTCCGCTCCTGTGGAAAGATATCAGAGCCTGCTGACAACCAAAAGTGCAAGTACTCAGACTGTAGCAGCTCTGTCATTTTCTCATTATCTGTGTGCTTTACCTCCACTGCTAGAGTTAGCTCTTAGTTGCGGTACAAGAAGGATTCAAGTATTAAGTCTAATACAGTTTAACCAGACTGACACTCCTACGTAATTACCATCTAACCACTGTTGTATGAATAACGCTCCAAAATAAGCAGGTGCATCTGCAGTAATATAAAGCTTTAACACTTTGTATACTGAACATACTGATCCTATTCACTACCATTAGCCATCCTCCTCTCTCTTTGGCTATACACCTGATAACTCTCTCTGTGTACTGCTTAAACTGTGACACTCTTTCTAAATCTTGTCTTCTCACATTTGTCCTACCTAGTTCCTTCCTCTGACTACTCTTAGTCCCCTCAAGTCTATGAGCAAGATCTTGACACTTCTCACTCAAGACTCACAGGTTAGGTGTGAGACTGAGTGGTACTTAGATTGCATGCATTACAACCATACACTTAGCTTTACACTTACCAGCTACATAGCTGCAGTCGGCAGGGAGGAAGCAGGACCCGTTTGGCGGAGCTACCCAGTCGGGGTAGCAGGGGTTGTCAGGGAACATCACTTATTTGTGTCGCACACTTTACCTATGTACTTATTTTACATTATCTATAATGTTATGCACTGATGTATTTTTTCTGCACTCCATTCGTAATATCATTTTTTCTGCACTCCATTCATAATATCATTTCTTCTAAGGCACTTGTAATATCAGTTACATTTGCAAATTTCAGTTGCTGATCTGTCTGTGTCTGAACAGGAAATAAGGTACTTTTTTCAAAGCCAAACAAACCCAGGTGCTTCTTGTAAGCTAAAACCCCAAATGTCACAGAGCAGCACCCACCTACATTATTTCATGTAGCTGCAAAATATACATGTTTCTGTCTGTACTTTTTTCATATATTATTTTCTATTATGATATGTTATGCTGTATGCCAAATAAGGCCATTAGGAAATATATTACTGTATTTTGCTTAGCCAATAAGATGATGTTACGCACCAGAGATGCCTACGTGTATCCATGTCTATATATTGTGCTTTTGGTCCCAGAATAAACGGAACATTTGCTAATGATAACCTGCCTGTGTGTGTTATTTTGGTAATTGTTTCCCGGACGTCCGAGAAGGTCACTGCTTTCCTCCAAGACTCATCTTCCAATATTGCCCCGGGATAATTCCTAACAGTCTGGTGATCAGAAGTGGGATCGATCAATCGGGAGCCTTCAACAGGGTGAGTAATTTTGTCTATATATTGTGACTTGATTTCTGTGCCCTGTAGAAGGCCCATTAAGATCGATATCCAGTTATTTGGGGAATTTTTTTGTCTTTGGTAGAATCCGGGTGGGTAAAAAGTGTCTAGGGAGACCTCCGCGGAATTTAAGGTTTAGGTTTAAGGTTTAATTTGGCCCTCTGTAGTCTTGGTTGAGACCAGTACCTTATTGCTGCTATTTATGTTTTGTCTTGTCATTGCAACTCTATTATAAGTACATATACGCAGGTGTAAGACGCACCGTTTACCGTGTCGAAAGTCACCGCCTAATGATACACGGATAAACGATAGCACGGTGACACCTGTATAGAATGTGCACTTTTGCTTCATATTGTAATTGTTCTGTTATTTGAGTCATATGTATCATGAAATTATTTGTCTTATATGTTGTGTACTACTCATATTGTATACTGTTTGTATTTTAATATTGCGATTCTATTATGAGGACATAGACACAACTCATGTCCTGTGTTTACTATCGCTCACCATTTCTTATTGTATTTTCATTGTATATTTCATTGCTGCTATTTTATTATAAGGACATAAGGTTCATCTTGTGTCTACTATTGCATGAGTTAGTGGAGACAACAACTGACTTTAAGTACTAAGATACTCCGTCCTGGCTAGCAGTTTTGAAGACTACATGTAACAGTGTATGAAACAGCTGTTGTTGGTGACGGACTAGTCGGAACTTGCCTCCATTAGACGCTAAATCCTTTTGATTGTGTGTGTGTGTGTGTGTAAAGCTATTACTGGTCAAGGGTCATGGGGACCGGTCAAAGTAAACAAAGCCAAACTGAGGGAGAAACACTTAAACAATTTGTGGCTAGACAGGAGGATGTAGGGTGGGCAATGGTCATCCCATTTTTAGATGATGTCACTGGATGGACAGAGTATATAGACCCAAGAAATGCATTTCCTAGGGGCGGTTGTAATTGTAAATTTCATAAAGACATGTTAAGAGGTTTATGTTTGGGAAATGAAAAAGCATTTGATTTGTATACAGGAGATCCCGATTGGGACATGCAATACATGAGACAAGCTGCTGAGTATTGGTTAATATATTGTGACGGATATAAATCCAGTGGTAATAATAGACACAGTAAAATAGATAAATCTAAACTTTCTAGAATTATTTTACGTCCTCCTCCAATAGTCTATTCGAAAAATGTCCCAGATACAATAGCCACTGCCCCTATGGCTGCGCCACCGCCATATGCGGGAATATATCCAAGTGTTACTAATTATAATGACGATGATTTAATTGTGGCTTACAATACAACCAGAACACGTCCACCCCCTTCACTTCATGGAGATGTACAGGGGGCTGAGGCACCTGATGACGTAAGTGTCCAGGAGCCTCATAGAATTGAGCCTGCAAGAGAAGCACCAAATTTTGTAGTTACATCTAGTGGCCGTGTTAGTACTCGCCCAAGGAGATATAGTGACTCCGACTACCGCCCACGTCCGAATGTAACTTTGCCAGTCCATGGAATTCACACTCCCGAGTCTCCGGACGTCTCTGTCCGCAATGAGACCAAACAACAATTAATGCCTTGGGCACCACAACCTATTCAAAAACATGAAGATGCAAATTGGGCAGACCCCCGCTGCATCTCTGGCACCAGTGCCATAAGTACTATGCCATATTTAATTGCTGGGGACCAAATGATTGTCAAACCCCTCACGGCAGGTGAATTAAGTGATATTACCAGGCACTGCCCCGACCCTTTAAGACAACCTGCTGCCTGTATCCTTCACCTTAAACGATATTTACAGGGAGCCATGTATACACAAACTGACATTAAAATGATAATTGATAAATTGTATAATTATCACGAAAATGATGAATGGGATTGGACTAAAGTTCCTACAATCATTGGTATCCCTGAAACTAGCGCACCCATTTTTATTTCACAAGCCCATGGTGTCAGTCACCTGAGTATCCATAACACTCTACAGTTAATCAAACCTTACTTCTGCATACAAAATCTACAGTTACATGTACAATCTTACATTAACCGTTGCATCACTTGTCTGCAAACCAAACACAACAATAAACCTGCAAAACATGACCACCTAACACCACCATCCGCACCTTTCACTCACCTGCAGATAGATTTCACACACATACCTAAAACAGGAACCAAACAGTTTTACCTGCTGGCCTGAGGCCTTTCCTACCACTAGGAAAGATGCAAAAACAGTAGTGAAACACCTTTGCACTGATGTCATTCCCAGATTTGGTTGCCCCCTGCAGATTAACTCAGACAATGGCCCAGCTTTTGTTAGTAAGGTATTGCAGGAATTGGTAGCTCACTTACAGATAAAATGGAAGTTTCACATACCATATCACCCCCAGAGCTCAGGGGTGGTAGAAAGGATGAACCGGACCATTAAGGAAAAACTCCTTAAGGCCACGGGAGGGAATTGGGTCAAATGGCAGGATCATTTACCTGCAGTCTTAGCTGAGGTACGGATGTCCCCCAGCAAATCCACTCAGCTGTCTCCTTTTGAGATTTTGATGGGTAGACCGTTCCCCAGCCCTTGGGTCAGGAACCCACACATAGTAACTGGTGATTTAGATTTAATCAGGGAACGATATGTACATGAATTAATCTCTGTTTTGAATGGCAACTATGGTGATGTGGCCTCTCGTTTTCCTCTTCCCTCACAGGAACCAACCCACAGCTTCAAGGTCGGAGACACAGTGTGCATCAGACAGCTGAATAAAGCAAAGAAGGGAGGCTTCCCATACGGTCCACCTACCGAAGTTGTGGCCATCACTCGTACTGCCATCCTCACAGCCCAGGAGCCCATCTGGATCCACGCATCTAGGGTAAAGCTCTGTCCAAAGAGGGGTGAAGCTGGCTGTCTAGTCCCTTCTGAAACATCTGTACCACCAGTCCAGGACGTCTCAGAAAACAGTTGTACATAAAGAGGGGTGAAGTGTTCATAAAGTCCCTTCTGTAACACCTGTAGCATTCTCGACTGCCAATCCAAAGAGGGGTGAAGTTGGTCACACAGTCCCTTCTGTAACATCTATATCCACAGCACGTACCTGCAACAACATGATCGCCACTCAAGGGTCCCACTACTTGGTGTACTGCTACCTTCTCTCCTCCTTGCTCTTGATTGCAATACCCGGATGGATAATAGCCTCCTGCTATTATGAGACACTGGACGAACAATATGGTACTGCCTCTGCTTGTAATTACTTCATCACTCCCCCTGACTCACCCCAGAAACAAAACACAACCAAGAACTCAACAACCCTGCCAACACCACATGTTCCAGCCCTCCGTAGAGCCCGAAGGTCAGCATACCGGACCCCTTTCAGGGTGATCGAGCACCTACCCTCAAAAAATGGCCATTACACACACCACGCTATACGACCTTTTGGTACAATTCTTCAAATCTCCATGTTGCCACTTATGCCTTTGACTATTGTGACATTATCCCATGCCCCGGGGATGTATCAACACAGTGTACCATTTACCACGATATCCCTTCCAGGTCAGTCTATATGTGTATAGGGGAGAATGATGATAGGAGTAAGGATTGTAAATACTGGAATGCTGATGGGTGGGATGCAGATGCAGGCCTTAGATGGGGAACTATTATATTAACCGAGAAAGATAGAAATAGGAGATCCTTAATGGAAAGAATGACCCTTTCTAAGTCCGGAATTTGCCTTTCGGCAGGTAAACCCGGACAGATTATGAAACTTACCTTGACTATTGAAAACCCCAGTCCAATTGATAGTGGCCCTTATATGCTCTCTTTTTGGGAAAGAGGGGCCTTATCCGAAGATAAGGGTAGTTTCAAGCTTCAAGATATGGTTAATTCCTCTGAATGGAACAAAATTGTCACTAAAATTTATCAAAACCTTGGTCAAAACCTAATTAATACCCAGTCCCCATCTCAGGGCATGATTGCTATGGCTGATCCCTCACCAAGAGATACTATGGCCTTAGAAACAGGTTATTCAGACAAAAACCTTTGGTTAGAATGGATGGCCTTTTCGGCCAAACAATATAATAGATCAAATTGTTATGTTTGTGGTAATGCCCGTCCCCATTTAGGTACTGTCCCCCTTAACATCCCTAGTAACGCTGAGTCCTGCTTTCTCAGCCTGTATACTAATACCATTGTTAATCAGTCAACCTGTATTGCATGGAAGGAAAAATACCCCATTATTACTAAAACTCCACACCTCAGTGAGGGAATTACTATATATCCTGGTAACTACACTTGTTATAGGGGCACAGGAAAAGGTGGATTCTTAGGTAACTTTACATCTGGGTACTGTTATAAGTATAAGTAACCTCAACACCCATAACCACATTCAGTCGTTAGGTGACATATATTGGATTTGCGGGGATATGAAAATCCGCATTAGGCTAGAGGGACAATGGTCTGGGGAATGTGCTCTAGCAAAAGTTATCATGCCTCTCCACATTTTAGGTGTAGATGACATACACATACACACTCACCGCACCTCCTCTCATCGTACACGGAGACAGACTAAGGCTATCCCAGGTAGTTTTGACCCCCATGTATACATAGACGCTATAGGGGTCCCAAGGGGGGGTCCCAGATGAATTTAAGGCCCGTGACCAGGTTAAAGCTGGATTTGAATCCATCTTCCCCATCATAACTGCCAATAAAAATGTAGACTGGATAAACTATATATTTTATAATCAACAACGTTTTGTTAATTATACCAGAGATGCCCTTAAAGGCATTGCTGAACAACTCGGCCCAACCTCTTACATGACATTCCAAAACCGCATGGCCTTAGACATGCTTTTAGCAGAGAAAGGAGGGGTGTGTAAAGTCATTGATGATCAGACTGGTGGGTCGTGCTGTACATTTATACCAGATAATACAGGTCCCACTGGAAAAGTAACGCTTGCTATTAAGAAATTGGAAGAATTATCCATTGAATTAAAGAAAAACTCAGGCATTGATAACCCCTGGGATAAATTCTTCACTGGCTTAGGCTTCCTAGAGTGGCTAAAAAATATTGGTACCTTTATTGTTTTCATTGCTTTGTTTATACTATTCTGTTATTGTTGTTTTAAGATAGTTGTTTCTTTCATGTAATTAGCAAGAGTCCATGAGCTAGTGACGTATGGGATATACATTCCTACCAGGAGGGGCAAAGTTTCCCAAACCTCAAAATGCCTATAAATACACCCCTCACCACACCCACAATTCAGTTTTACAAACTTTGCCTCCGATGGAGGTGGTGAAGTAAGTTTGTGCTAGATTCTATGTTGATATGCGCTCCGCAGCAAGTTGGAGCCCGGTTTTCCTCTCAGCGTGCAGTGAATGTCAGAGGGATGTGAGAAGAGTATTGCCTATTTGAATGCAGTGATCTCCTTCTACGGGGTCTATTTCATAGGTTCTCTGTTATCGGTCGTAGAGATTCATCTCTTACCTCCCTTTTCAGATCGACGATATACTCTTATATATACCATTACCTCTGCTGATTCTCGTTTCAGTACTGGTTTGGCTATCTGCTATATGTAGATGAGTGTCCTGGGGTAAGTAAGTCTTATTTTCTGTGACACTCCAAGCTATGGTTGGGCACTTTGTTTATAAAGTTCTAAATATATGTATTCAAACATTTATTTGCCTTGACTCAGAATGTTCAACTTTCCTTATTTTCAGACAGTCAGTTTCATATTTGGGATAATGCATTTTTTGATTTATTCATTTTTTCTTACCTTCAAAAATTTGACTCTTCCCGGTGGGCTATTAGGCTCGCGGGGGCTGAAAATGCCTCATTTTATTACGTCATTTTTGGCGCGGACTTTTTTGGCGCAAAATTCTATTTCCGTTTCCGGCGTCATACGTGTCGCTGGAAGTTACGTCATTTTTTGACGTTATTTCGCGCCAAAAATGTCAGCGTTCCGGATATGGCGTCATTTTGGCGCCAAAAGCATTTAGGCGCCAAATAATATGGGCGTCGCTTTAGTCTCCTCAATTATTTAAGTCTCATTTTTTATTGCTTCTGGTTGCTAGAGGCTTGTTCTTGGCATTTTTTCCCATTCCTGAAACTGTCATTTAAGGAATTTGATCAATTTTGCTTTATATATATGTTGTTTTTTCTCTTACATATTGCAAGATGTCTCACGTTGCATCTGAGTCAGAAGATACTACAGGAAAATCGCTGTCAAATGCTGAATCTACCAAAGCTAAGTGCATCTGCTGTAAACTTTTGGTAGCCATTTCTCCAGCTGTTGTTTGTATTGATTGTCATGACAAACTTGTTAAAGCAGATAATATTTCCTTTAGTAAAGTACCATTGCCTGTTGCAGTTCCTTCAACATCTAAGGTGCAGAATGTTCCTGATAATATAAGAGATTTTGTTTCTGAATCCATAAAGAAGGCTATGTCTGTTATTTCTCCTTCTAGTAAACGTAAAAAATCTTTTAAAACTTCTCTCCCTACAGATGAATTTTTAAATGAACATCATCATTCTGATTCTGATGACTCCTCTGGTTCAGAGGATTCTGTCTCTGAGGTTGATGCTGATAAATCTTCATATTTATTTAAAATGGAATTTATTCGTTCTTTACTTAAAGAAGTACTAATTGCTTTAGAAATAGAGGATTCTGGTCCTCCTGATACTAATTCTAAACGTTTGGATAAGGTATTTAAAGCTCCTGTGGTTATTCCAGAAGTTTTTCCTGTTCCTAATGCTATTTCTGCAGTAATTTCCAAAGAATGGGATAAATTGGGTAATTCATTTACTCCTTCTAAACGTTTTAAGCATTTATATCCTGTGCCGTCTGACAGATTGGAATTTTGGGACAAAATCCCTAAAGTTGATGGGGCTATTTCTACCCTTGCTAAACGTACTACTATTCCTACGTCAGATGGTACTTCGTTTAAGGATCCTCTAGATAGGAAAATTGAGTCCTTTCTAAGAAAAGCTTATCTGTGTTCAGGTAATCTTCTTAGACCTGCTATATCTTTGGCTGATGTTGCTGCAGCTTCAACTTTTTGGTTGGAAACTTTAGCGCAACAAGTAACACATCGTGATTCTCATGATATTATTATTCTTCTTCAGCATGCTAATAATTTTATCTGTGATGCCATTTTTGATATTATCAGAGTTGATGTCAGGTTTATGTCTCTAGCTATTTTAGCTAGAAGAGCTTTATGGCTTAAAACTTGGAATGCTGATATGGCTTCTAAATCAACTTTACTTTCTATTTCTTTCCAGGGTAACAAATTATTTGGTTCTCAGTTGGATTCCATCATTTCAACTGTTACTGGTGGGAAAGGAACTTTTTTACCACAGGATAAAAAATCTAAAGGTAAAAGTAGGGCTAATAATCGTTTTCGTTCCTTTCGTTTCAACAAAGAACAAAAGCCTGATCCTTCATCCTCAGGAGCAGTTTCAGTTTGGAAACCATCTCCAGTCTGGAATAAATCCAAGCCAGCTAGAAAGGCAAAGCCTGCTTCTAAGTCCACATGAAGGTGCGGCCCTCATTCCAGCTCAGCTGGTAGGGGGCAGGTTACGTTTTTTCAAAGAAATTTGGATCAATTCTGTTCACAATCTTTGGATTCAGAACATTGTTTCGGAAGGGTACAGGATTGGTTTCAAGATGAGACCTCCTGCAAAGAGATTTTTTCTTTCCCGTGTCCCAGTAAATCCAGTAAAAGCTCAAGCATTTCTGAAATGTGTTTCAGATCTAGAGTTGACTGGAGTAATTATGCCAGTTCCAGTTCTGGAACAGGGGATGGGGTTTTATTCAAATCTCTTCATTGTACCAAAGAAGGAGAACTCCTTCAGACCAGTTCTGGATCTAAAAATATTGAATCGTTATGTACGAATACCAACGTTCAAAATGGTAACTGTAAGGACTATCTTGCCTTTTGTTCAGCAAGGGAATTATATGTCCACAATAGATTTACAGGATGCATATCTGCATATTCCGATTCATCCAGATCATTATCAGTTCCTGAGATTCTCTTTTCTGGACAAGCATTACCAGTTTGTGGCTCTGCCGTTTGGCCTAGCTACAGCTCCAAGAATTTTTACAAAGGTTCTCGGTGCCCTTCTGTCTGTAATCAGAGAACAGGGTATTGTGGTATTTCCTTATTTGGACGATATCTTGGTACTTGCTCAGTCTTTACATTTAGCAGAATCTCATACGAATTGACTTGTGTTGTTTCTTCAAGATCATGGTTGGAGGATCAATTTACCAAAAAGTTCTTTGATTCCTCAGACAAGGGTAACCTTTCTGGGTTTCCAGATGGATTCAGTGTCCATGACTCTGTCTTTAACAGACAAGAGACGTCTAAAATTGATTGCAGCTTGTCGAAACCTTCAGTCACAATCATTCCCTTCGGTAGCCTTATGCATGGAAATTCTAGGTCTTATGACTGCTGCATCGGACGCGATCCCCTTTGCTCGTTTTCACATGCGACCTCTTCAGCTCTGTATGCTGAAGCAATGGTGCAAGGATTACACGAAGATATCTCAAACAATATCTTTAAAACCGATTGTTCGACACTCTCTAACATGGTGGACAGATCACCATCGTTTAATTCAGGGGGCTTCTTTTGTGCTTCCGACCTGGACTGTAATTTCAACAGATGCAAGTCTCTCGGGTTGGGGAGCTGTGTGGGGATCTCTGACAGCACAAGGAGTTTGGGAATCTCAGGAGGTGAGATTTCCGATCAATATTTTGGAACTCCGTGCAATTTTCAGAGCTCTTCAGTTTTGGCCTCTTCTGAAGAGAGAATCGTTCATTTGTTTTCAGACAGACAATGTCACAACTGTGGCATACATCAATCATCAAGGAGGGACTCACAGTCCTCTGGCTATGAAAGAAGTATCTCGAATTTTGGTTTGGGCGGAATCCAGCTCCTGTCTAATCTCTGCGGTTCATATCCCAGGTATAGACAATTGGGAAGCGGATTATCTCAGTCGCCAAACGTTGCATCCGGGCGAATGGTCTCTTCACCCAGAGGTATTTCTTCAGATTGTTCAAATGTGGGAACTTCCAGAAATAGATCTGATGGCGTCCCATCTAAACAAGAAACTTCCCAGGTATCTGTCCAGATCCCGGGATCCTCAGGCGGAGGCAGTGGATGCATTATCACTTCCTTGGAAGTATCATCCTGCCTATATCTTTCCGCCTCTAGTTCTTCTTCCAAGAGTAATCTCCAAGATTCTGAAGGAATGCTCGTTTGTTCTGCTGGTAGCTCCGGCATGGCCTCACAGGTTTTGGTATGTGGATCTTGTCCGGATGGCCTCTTGCCAACCGTGGACTCTTCCGTTAAGACCAGACCTTCTGTCACAAGGTCCCTTTTTCCATCAGGATCTGAAATCCTTAAATTTAAAGGTATGGAGATTGAACGCTTGATTCTTGGTCAAAGAGGTTTCTCTGACTCTGTCATTAATACTATGTTACAGGCTCGTAAATCTGTATCTCGAGAGATATATTATAGAGTCTGGAAGACTTATATTTCTTGGTGTCTTTCTCATCATTTTTCTTGGCATTCTTTTAGAATACCGAGAATTTTACAGTTTCTTCAGGATGGTTTAGATAAGGGTTTGTCCGCAAGTTCTTTGAAAGGACAAATCTCTGCTCTTTCAGTTCTTTTTCATAGAAAGATTGCTATTCTTCCTGATATTCATTGTTTTGTACAAGCTTTGGTACGTATAAAACCTGTCATTAAGTCAATTTCTCCTCCTTGGAGTTTGAATTTGGTTCTGGGAGCTCTTCAAGCTTCTCCGTTTGAACCTATGCATTCATTGGACATTAAATTACTTTCTTGGAAAGTTTTGTTCCTTTTGGCCATCTCTTCTGCCAGAAGAGTTTCTGAATTATCTGCTCTTTCTTGTGAGTCTCCTTTTCTGATTTTTCATCAGGATAAGGCGGTGTTGCGAACTTCTTTTGAATTTTTACCTAAAGTTGTGAATTCTAACAACATTAGTAGGGAAATTGTGGTTCCTTCATTATGTCCTAATCCTAAGAATTCTAAGGAGAAATCGTTGCATTCTTTGGATGTTGTTAGAGCTTTGAAATATTATGTTGAAGCTACGAAATCTTTTCGTAAGACTTCTAGTCTATTTGTTATCTTTTCCGGTTCTAGAAAAGGCCAGAAAGCTTCTGCCATTTCTTTGGCATCTTGGTTGAAATCTTTAATTCATCTTGCCTATGTTGAGTCGGGTAAAACTCCGACTCATAGGATTACAGCTCATTCTACTAGGTCAGTTTCTACTTCCTGGGCGTTTAGGAATGAAGCTTCGGTTGACCAGATCTGCAAAGCAGCAACTTGGTCCTCTTTGCATACTTTTACTAAATTCTACCATTTTGATGTATTTTCTTCTTCTGAAGCAGTTTTTGGTAGAAAGGTACTTCAGGCAGCGGTTTCAGTTTGAATCTTCTGCTTATGTTTTTCGTTAAACTTTATTTTGGGTGTGGATTATTTTCAGCAGGAATTGGCTGTCTTTATTTTATCCCTCCCTCTCTAGTGACTCTTGTGTGGAAAGATCCACATCTTGGGTAGTCATTATCCCATACGTCACTAGCTCATGGACTCTTGCTAATTACATGAAAGAAAACATAATTTATGTAAGAACTTACCTGATAAATTCATTTCTTTCATATTAGCAAGAGTCCATGAGGCCCGCCCTTTTTTTGTGGTGGTTATGATTTTGTATAAAGCACAATTATTCCAATTCCTTATTTTATATGCTTTCGCACTTTTTTATCACCCCACTTCTTGGCTATTCGTTAAACTGAATTGTGGGTGTGGTGAGGGGTGTATTTATAGGCATTTTGAGGTTTGGGAAACTTTGCCCCTCCTGGTAGGAATGTATATCCCATACGTCACTAGCTCATGGACTCTTGCTAATATGAAAGAAATGAATTTATCAGGTAAGTTCTTACATAAATTATGTTTTTCTGCATTGCTAAACATAAACGCCTGCCACCCCCAACCCCTATCTCCCAGTGTGCAGAATACCTACAGGTTCTACCACACCAACCTAATCGAAATCGACAACATCGTCGATACCATCCTGCTAATACCACATACAAAAAAGTCCCATTCCACTCCAGACGTTAGTCCAGTAGTAGTCATTGTTATGACTAAAGAGGGGAATTGTCAGGGAACATCACTTATTTGTGTCGCACACTTTACCTATGTACTTATTTTACATTATCTATAATGTTATGCACTGATGTATTTTTTCTGCACTCCATTCGTAATATCATTTTTTCTGCACTCCATTCGTAATATCATTTCTTCTAAGACACTTGTAATATCAGATCAGCAACTGAAATTTGCAAATGTAACTGTCTGTGTCTGAACAGGAAATAAGGTACTTTTTTCAAAGCCAAACAAACCCAGGTGCTTCTTGTAAGCTAAAACCGCAAATGTCACAGAGCAGCACCCACCTACATTATTTCCTGTAGCTGCAAAATATACATGTTTCTGTCTGTACTTTTTTCATATATTATTTTCTATTATGATATGTTATGCTGTATGCCAAATAAGGCCATTAGGAAATATATTACTGTATTTTGCTTAGCCAATAAGATGATGTTACGCACCAGAGATGCCTACGTGTATCCATGTCTATATATTGTGCTTTTGGTCCCAGAATAAACGGAACATTTGCTAATGATAACCTGCCTGTGTGTGTTATTTTGGTAATTGTTTCCCGGACGTCCGAGAAGGTCACTGCTTTCCTCCAAGACTCATCTTCCAATATTGCCCCGGGATAATTCCTAACAGGGGTATCCGTCACACTTCCTAAAGTGGTTTCAGATAGGAACATTAATCAAGAAATGCAAGGCTCAGAAAGCTACGGCTACTTCTCTTTCTTTGTGGCTGAAGAGTATAATTTGTTTGGCTTATGAAACAGCTGGACATTAGCCTCCTGAGAGAATCACGGCTCATTCCACGAGAGCTGTTTTCCTGGGAATTCAAAAAGGAAGCTTCTGTGGATCAGATTTGCAAGGCTGCAACTTGGTTCTCCCTACACACTTTTTCAAAATTCTATAAATTTGATACTTTTTCCTCCGCTGAGGCTTCTTTTGGGACAAAGGTTCTTCAAGCAGTGGTGCCTTCCGTTTAGGTTCCCTGTTTTGTCCCTCCCTTATCATCTGTGTTCTCTAGCTTGGGTATTGATCCCCAATAGTAATTAGATGATCCGTGGACTCACAGTGTCATTAGAAAGAAAACAAAATTTATGCTTACCTGATAAATGTATTTACTTCTTAACACTGTGAGTCCACGGCTTGCCCTGTTTATTTAGACAGTTTTTGTGTTATAAACCTCAGGCACCTCTGCACCTTGTGTTCCTTCCTTTCTTTTTCCTTCGGTCGAATGACTGGGGTTGGAGGGAAAGGAGCTTTCCCGTGGTGCTCTTTGCCTCCTCCTGCTGGCCAGGAGTGATATTCCCAATAGTGATTAGAGATGATCCGTGGACTCACCGTGTCAAGAAAGAAAGAAATTTATCAGGTAAGCATACATTTTGTTTTCTATAAAAGTGTTGGTTTTGCAAAACTGGGGAATGGTAAATAAAGGGACTATCTAACTTTTAAAACAATAAAATGTTTGATGTTTACTATCCCTTTAACTTAAAGGGACAGTAAAGTCATAATTAGAGATTTATGATTCAGACAGAACATACAGTTTTAAACAACTTTCCAAATTACTTCTAGTATTTAATTTCCTTCCTTCTCTTGTTATCCTTTGTTGAAGGGTTAATTTAGGTAAATTTAGGAGCAGCAGAGCACCTGGGTGCTAGCTGCTGATTGGTGGCTGGATATTTATGCCGATTGTCATTGGCGTACCCCAGGTTTTCAGTTAGCAACAGTAGTGCATTGATGCTCTTTTTGCTTCATTCTCTTGTTACCATTTGCTAATTTGATAATAGAAGTAAATTGGAAAGTTGTTTAAAATTGAATGCCCAAATAGCTTTATTTAACTAAAACAGTAACATTATTATTCATTTTTAATGATTGACTGCCCCCCCCCCCCCTTCACACTTTGTTCCTTGTGCAGATCTGTTCCACTCCAAACAATCTTCTATTCGGTGAGCTTCTTGAAACATAGTATGGGGTGATTCTGTGTACATAGACTTGCAGGGAAGCAATGGCATTAAAGGGACAGTAAAGCCAAAATTAAACCATTCAAAAAGAACATGCAATTTATTTCTCTTATCTAATTTGCTTGGTTTTCTTGGTAATAATTGTTGATAAGCATACATAAGTAGGCTCAGAAGCGATGCACTATTGTGAGCTAGCTGCTTGTCATAGTCTCTCACTCAATGTGTTCAGCTTGGCCCTAGTAGAATATTGCTTTCCCTCAACAAAGGATACCAAGAGAATGAAGCAAATTTGATAGAAATATATCTAAAAATTGTAAGCTCTATCTGAAACCCAAAAGTTTTCTTTCATGATTATGTTCCTTTAAGGTCTATTTCTTTCATGTAATTGACAAGAGTCCATTAGCTAGTGACCTATGGGATATACAATCCTACCAGGAGGGGCAAAGTTTCCCAAACCTAAAAATGCCTTTAAATACACCCCTCACCACACCCACAATTCAGTTTTACAAACTTTGCCTACTATGGAGGTGGTGAAGTAAGTTTGTGCTAAGATTTCTACGTTGACATGCGCTTCTCAGCATTTTGAAGCCCAATTCCTCTAAGAGTACAGCGAATGTCAGAGGGACGTAGAAAGTATCACCTATTGAATGCAATGATTTTCCTAACGGGGGTCTTTTTCATATGTTCTCTGTTATCGGTCGTAGAGATTCATCTCCTACCTCCCTTTTCAGATCGACGATATACTCTCATATACCATTACCTCTACTGATAACTGTTTCAGTACTGGTTTGGCTAATCTGCTATATGTGGATGGGTGTCTTTTGGTAAGTATATTTTCATTACTTAAGACACCTCAGCTATAGTTTATATAAAGTTCTAAATATATGTATTGTACTTATATTTGCCATGAGTCAGGTTCATGTATTTCCTTTTGCAGATTGTCAGTTTCATATTGTCTAATTTCTGCGGTTCATATCCCAGGTGTAGACAATTGGGAGGTGGATTATCTCAGCCGTCAGACTTTACATCCAGGGGAGTGGTCTCTCCATCCGGATGTGTTTTTTCAGATTGTTCAGATGTGGGGTCTTCCAGAAATAGATCTGATGGCTTCTCATCTAAACAAGAAACTTCCCAGATACCTGCCCAGGTCCGGGGATTCTCAGGCGGAAGCAGTGAATGCGCTGACACTTCCTTGGTGTTATCAACCTGCTTATATCTTCCCACCTCTAGTTCTTCTTCCAAGAGTGATCTCTAAAATCATCATGGAAAGGAATAAACCGGGTACTCCTTTTAATCCTTCTGCAAGGTTTAAAAAATTGTATCCTTTACCAGCAATTTCAATAGAGTTTTGGGAAAAGATCCCCAAAGTTGATGGGCTATTTCTACTCTTGCTAAACGAACCACTATTCCTATGGAAGCTAGTACTTCCTTTAAAGATCCTTTAGATAGGAAGCTTGAATCTTATCTAAGGAAAGCCTATTAATATTCAGGTCATCTTCTTAGGCCTGCAATTTCTTTAGCTGATGTTGCAGCTGCTTCAACTTTTTGGTTGGAGAATTTAGAGCAGCAAGAATTGGATTGTGACGTATATAGCATTGTTCGTTTACTGCAACATGCTAATCATTTTATTTGTGATGCTATTTTTGATATTATCAAAATTGATGTTAGATCCATATCTTTAGCTATTTTAGCTAGAAGAACTTTGTGGCTTAAATCTTGGAATGCTGATATGACATCTAAGTCTAGATTACCATCTCTTTCTTTCCAAGGTAATAGTTTATTTGGTTATCAGTTGGATTCTATTATTTCAACTGTTACTGGGGGGAATGGAGTTTTTTTGCCTCAGGCTAAAAAAACCTAAGGGTAAATCTAAGGCTTCTAATCATTTTCGTTCCTTTCATCAAAATAAGGAACAAAAACCTAATCCTTCCCCCAAGGAATCTGTTTCCAATTGGAAGCCTTCCTCAAATTGGAATAAATCCAAGTCTTTTAAGAAACCAAAGTCAGCTCCTAAGTCCGCATGAAGGTGCGGCCCTCATTCCAGCTCAGCTGGTAGGGGGGCAGATTAAGGTTTTTCAAGGATGTTTGGACAAATTATGTCCAAAATCAATGGATTCAGAGTATTGTCTCTCAGGGGTACCGAATAGGATTCAGAGTAAGACCTCCTGTGAGAAGATTTTTTCTCTCACGCATCCCAGTAAATCCAGTAAAAGCCCAGGCTTTCCTGTTGTGTGTTTCAGATCTGGAGGTTTCAGGGGTAATCATGCCAGTTCCTTTTCAGGAACAAGGTCTGGGGTTTTATTCAAATCTATTCATTGTCCCAAAGAAAGAAAATTCATTCAGACCAGTTCTGGATCTGAAAATTTTGAATCTTTATGTAAGCTTACCAACTTTCAAGATGGTGACTATATGGACTATTCTGCCTTTTGTTCAGCAAGGACATTATATGTCTACAATAGACTTGCAGGATGCTTACCTTCATGTTCCGATTCATCCAGAACATTATCAGTTCCTTAGATTCTCTTTTCTAGACAAGCATTACCAATTTGTTGCTCTTCCATTTGGCCTAGCAACAGCTCCAAGAATATTTTCAAAAGTTCTAGGTGCCCTACTCTCTGTAACCAGAGAACAAGGTTTTGCAGTGTTTCCTTATTTGGACGATATATTGGTACTAGCTCAGTCTTTACGTTCTGCAGAATCTCACACGAATCAACTAGTGTTGTTTCTTCGAAAATATGGTTGGAGGATCAATTTACCAAAAAGTTTCTTGATTCCTCAGACAAGGGTCACCTTTTTAGATTTCCAGATAGAGACAGAGTCCTGGACACTGAATCTAACAGACAAGAGACATTTGAAATTGTTTGCAGCATGTCGGCACCTTCAGTCTCAGTCATTCCCTTCAGTGGCTATGTGCATTGAAGTTTTAGGCCTCATGTCTGCAGCATCGGACGCGATTCCTTTTGCTCATTTTCACATGAGACCTCTCCAGCTTTGTATGTTGAATCAATGGTGCTGGGATTATACAAAGATATCACAATTAATATCCTTAAATCCCAAAGTTTGACACTCTCTGATTAGTTCAAGGTGGGCCTCTTTTGTTCGGCCAACCTGGACTGTGATCACAACAGATGCAAGTCTTTCAGGTTGGGGAGCTGTCTGGGGATCTCTGACAGCACAAGGGGTTTGGAAATCTCAAGAGACGAGATTACCAATCAATATTTTAGAACTCCGTGCAATTTTCAGAGCTCTTCAGTTTTGGCCTCTGTTGAAGAGAGAACCGTTCATTTGTTTTCAGACAGACAATATCACAACAGTGGCATATGTCAATCATCAGGGTGGGACTCACGGTCCCCAAGCTATGAAAGAAGTATCTTGGATACTTGTTTGGGCAGAATCCAGCTCCTGTCTAATTTCTGCGGTTCATATCCCAGGTGTAGACAATTGGGAGGTGGATTATCTCAGCCGTCAGACTTTACATCCAGGGGAGTGGTCTCTCCATCCGGATGTGTTTTTTCAGATTGTTCAGATGTGGGGTCTTCCAGAAATAGATCTGATGGCTTCTCATCTAAACAAGAAACTTCCCAGATACCTGTCCAGGTCCAGGGATTCTCAGGCGGAAGCAGTGAATGCGCTGACACTTCCTTGGTGTTATCAACCTGCTTATATCTTCCCGCCTCTAGTTCGTCTTCCAAGAGAGATCTCCAAAATCATCATGGAACAATCATTTGTGTTGCTGGTGGCTCCAGCATGGCCCCAAAGGTTTTGGTATGCGGATCTTGTTCGGATGTCCAGTTGCCAACCTTGGCCACTTCCATTAAGGCCGGACCTACTGTCTCAAGGTCCGTTTTTCCATCAGGATCTCAAATCATTAAATTTGAAGGTATGGAAATTGAACGCTTAGTGCTAAGTCATAGAGGTTTCTCTGACTCAGTAATTAATACTATGTTACAAGCTCGTAAATCTGTCTCTAGGAAGATTTATTATCAAGTTTGGAAGACTTACATTTCATGGTGTTCTTCTCATAAATTCTCTTGGCATTCTTTTAGAATTCCTAGAATTTTACAGTTTCTCCAGGATGGTTTGGATAGGGGCTTGTCTGCAAGTTCCTTGAAGGGACAAATCTCTGCTCTTTCTGTTTTATTTCACAGAAAGATTGCTAATCTTCCTGATATTCACTGTTTTGTACAGGCTTTAGTTCATATTAAGCCTGTCATTAAATCAATTTCTCCTCCTTGGAGTCTTAATTTGGTTTTGAGGGCGTTACAGGCTCCTCCTTTTGAGCCTATGCACTCTTTGGACATTAAACTGCTTTCTTGGAAAGTGTTGTTCCTTTTGGCTATCTCTTCTGCTAGAAGAGTTTCTGAGCTTTCTGCTTTTTCTTGTGAGTCTCCTTTTCTGATTTTTCATCAGGATAAGGCGGTTTTGCGGACTTCATTTAAATTTTTACCTAAAGTTGTGAATTCTAACAACATTAGTAGAGAAATTGTTGTCCCTTCCTTGTCCTAATCCTAAGAATTCTTTGGAGAGATCCTTACGTTCTTTGGATGTGGTGAGAACTTTGAAATATTATTATGTTGAAGCTACTAAAGATTTCAGGAAGACTTCTAGTCTATTTGTTATATTTTCTGGTCCTATGAAAGGTCTGAAGGCATCTGCTATTTCCTTGGCTTCTTGGTTAAAGCTTTTGATACTTCAAGCTTATTTGGAGTCGGGTCAGGCCCCGCCTCAGAGAATTACAGCTCATTCTACTAGATCAGTCTCCACTTTGTGGGCTTTTAAGAATGAAGCTTCAGTTAATCAGATTTGCAAAGCAGCGACTTGGTCCTCTTTGCATACGTTTACTAAATTCTACCGTTTTGATGTATTTGCTTCTTCAGAAGCAGTTTTTTGTAGAAAAGTTCTTCAGGCAGCTGTTTCAGTTTGATTCTTCTGCTGATGTTTTAAGTTTTTCTTTTCTTCATAAGAATAACTTATATTTTGGGTTGTGGATTAATTTTTCAGCATATGGCTGTTTATTTTTATCCCTCCCTCTCTAGTGACTCTTGTGTGGAGTTCCACATCTTGGGTATTGATATCCCTTACGTCACTAGCTCATGGACTCTTGCCAATTACATGAAAGAAAACATAATTTATGCAGGAACTTGCCTGATAAATTAATTTCTTTCATATTGGCAAGAGTCCATGGTGGTTATGTTTTTTTGTATAAAGCACAATTATATTTCCAATTCCTTTTTTGATGCTTTTTACTCCTTTTTTTCTATCACCCCACTACTTGGCTATTCGTTAAAAACTGAATTGTGGGTGTGGTGAGGGGTGTATTTATAGGCATTTTGTGGTTTGGAAAACTTTGCTCCTCCTGGTAGGATTGTATATCCCATACGTCACTAGCTCATGGACTCTTGCGAATATGAATGAAATGAATTTATCAGGCAAGTTCCTACATAAATTATGTTTTCTCAACTCTGTAGTTAATTTTATAAGATTTTGCTATGAAGAAGGGGCAGGTTATTTCTGCAGTCACAAATGCACAGTTTTCAGAATTACAAATGCACATTTTTCAGAATTACAAAACCAATAAGCTGAGACAATGCAGAATGAACATTTTAACGTTGTAAATATTGAAATGTAACATTTGTTATGTTAAAGATCTGACCCGAACCATTACATCCAGCATTTGTATCTCCAAGTGCGGGGGTTAGTTTTGCATAGCACCAGCTGAACAAGCAATCATATGGGAGATAAATAAGTTATACAGCCACAACATGAGATTTCTCATACGGATAAATTTGAGCCGTATAGACAGATGCCTGTCAAGCTTTACAGTCACCTTATTCATCTCGACTGACAGAATCTAAACATTTTGCATAACAATAATCTGATGTCCTGAAAGCCAAATGTTTGAGATGCTGTGTATTGGTTATCGCGCAGTATACAGAATGCAATGCAATCTGTAAATGCATATAGGAAAACGTGAGTCGGACGGTATTATAACAAGCCACTAGATAATAAGTGGTGGTTCTAATACAAAGATGCTATACAATACAGAAATTAAACGTACAAGTTACAAGAGATGCTAAATATTAGCAGTTATTCAAAATTAAATGTGCGCGAGTATGAGCATTGAATATGGGCATTATAATTATGTTAGAAAGCATGATCATACTCACGAACAGCCTACAATGCTGCAACACATAATAACAGCCTGTACATTGCTATAAAGTATTAACACGTAATGGCTTGTAATGATAGCGCTTCTGGAATTCGACAATGCGATCACTGATGGGGCTCAGTCTGAAAACGGAGGGGGGACAGCTGGCAGGCAAGTAAACAATTAGAAGGGGGAACAGGGTGCTTGGCACGGGGCCCAGTGAGTGAGATTCCCTATTCCCCTGCACAGTTGAACAGTCAGGGAGGAGATTGTAATTGACATGTATTAGCAGCTCCAGCATGGGGGCTGGCTATAAGGACACTAGCTAGGGAGCGAGGAAAAACTCCTTGCTTTGTAGCTAGTGTGTCCTATGAACGTATTCTTATGTAGTGACACTTTGTCATCAATTTTATAAGCTTTAGGAGAAAAATTGCTAAAACATGTCAATTACAAACTTTATTTTTTTTAATTCTTTATTTGAATACTCCATATTTTTTTGAGTGTATAATGTCCCTTTAAAAAAAAAAAAAAAAAGTTTATTATTTATTTTACAAGATATGACGAGTCCACGGATTGCATCCTTACTTATGGGATATCGCCTCCTGGTCAGCAGGAGGAGCCAAAGAGCAACACAGCAGAGCTGCATAAATAGCTCCTCCCTTCCCCCCCAACCCAGTCATTCTCTTTGCCTGTGTTAGTGATAGGAGTGAGGTAAAGTGAGGTGTTAGTTTAATCAAGAGTTTTTTATTTTTAAATGGTGCCAAAGTGTGCTATTTTATTACAGAGCAGCTACTGATAGTCTTTTTAGGCTGTGGGAACTGGTGGATTTTTGTCTTCACTGCACCTCCCATGATTGAGCTGCGTTTTCTGTGTGTGGTCTTGGAGGTTGTAACGAAGACCCTTTTTCTCTCACAGGACCTCAGGAGGGAGAGTGGACCTCTTGACACTGTGAAGTTGTACATGCTGCTCCTGAGCATGGAGGTAAGTGCAGTTTTTTATTCTGGGACACAGCAAAAATACCTCAGATTAACTGTACTTGCACTATTATATTGGGGGCTAAAACAAGGTCCCTTTAACACATAGTGAAATATCCAGACATTCTAGCAGTCTAATAACCTAGGAGCACTGGGATATGGGTACAAGACAGACATAGTTTATTTATCCAGACACTCTGACATGGTGTTATTTGTCTAGAAGCACTGGGAGATATTGTGTGGGGTTGTACTATAACCAGACACTCTGGCATTTATTGTTGGGCCTGAATTGCTGGGACATACTGTATGGGTTTGCATAGAACGGGCTGGCTGACGCTAGGGACAGTTCCGGAGAGAGTATGTTTTTATTAGGCTCCGGTACATGGCAGCTTTGTCTGATGCGATTGACAGATTGTTAACGCCCACGAAGGGTGGGGCTTAGTGTTATTCACGCGCTTTGACAGCGCAGTTTCCTATTGCGGTCCCGGTTGACAGCATATCCTCACGGCCCCTAAGTCTACTTGTAGGGATATTTACAAGCGACTTTGGGTGCGCCGTGCTTGCGGTGTTCAGACTGATCGCGGGGGCAGGTAGGAGCTGCAGCGGAGCTGCGGTGAGGTGACTGAGTTATTTTCAAAATTATACCAGTGTTATTTTTCAAGAGCCCACGTACAGGGAATGTGAAATTTTGCTCTACCGCATATATCATTCAGAGCCGTTTTGCATTAAAGATACAGTACGCAGCATATATTTTATTATAGGCTATTTTTATCAAAAATAAAAATATATAATCAGTGAATTGGACCAAACTTGCTGGTTGTTTAGGTTATCAAAATGGATGACCTTGAACAAAGTACATGCCCTATGTGTTTAGATGCCTTTGTGGAACCCCCTGTTACACTTTGTCCCCCATGTATTGAGAGGGCTTTACAGTGTAAAGAGCAAATTTTCTTTAATAAAGATATGTCTAATGAATGTCCTCAGACTGATGAGATTGAGGGTATGCCGCATCTTTCTTCCCAAGTGTCACAGCCTTTAACGCCCGGGCAATCGCCGCCATGTTCTTCAACGGCGTCTGCATCATTTACTCTGCAAGATATGGCTTCAGTCATGTCATCCACTCTTACAGAAGTTTTATCTAAGTTGCCAGTGCTACAAGGCAAACGCAGCAGGACAGAGGCTCACGTGGTCCCTGCAACTTCTGATGCTTGAACACCTTCGCCTTTTGCTACAAGAGGTTTTGGTGACTCTGGACGACTGTGACTCTATTGTGGTTCCGCCAGAGAAATTGAGTAAGATGGACAAATACTTAGAGATCCCTTCTTATTCCGATGTGTTTCAGGTTCCTAAGAGAATTTCGGAAATTATTACAAGGGAATGGGAGAGACCGGGTATTACGTTCTCTCCTTCCCCTATTATTAGGAAAATGTACCCTATAGCTGACACCGTTCGGGACTCTTGGCAGACGGTCCCTAAGGTGGAGGGAGCTATCTCTACCCTGGCTAAGCGTACGACTATCCCTATTGAGGACAGTTGTGCTTTCAAAGACCCTATGGATAAAAAGTTGGAGGGTCTTCTAAAGAAACTATATATTCATCAAGGGTTTCTATTACAACCAACGGCCTGCATTGTAACAGTCACAACTGTGGCTGCCTTTTGGTTTGACGCTCTAGAGGAGTCCATTAAGACTGAGACTCCTTTAGAAGAAATAATAGATAGAATTAAAGCCCTTAAGCTGGCTAATTCTTTTATTACGGATGCCAACTTTCAGATTGCCAAATTTGCGGCTAAGAATTCAGGTTTTTCCATTTTAGTGCGCAGAGCCTTATGGATAAAATCTTGGTCTGCGGATGGGTCCTCTAAATCAAAGCTCTTGGCGATTCCTTTCAAGGGTAAGACCCTGTTTGGGCCTGACTTGAAGGAGATAATTTCTGACATTACAGGAGGTAAGGGTCACCTCCTTACTCAGGACAAAATAGCTAAACAAAGGGGACGACAGAATAATTTTCGTTCCTTTCGAAACTTCAAGGGAATCCTCTCTTCCTCTTCTGTTAAACAGGAAGGGAATTATTCTCAAGCCAAACCCACCTGGAAACCTAACCAGGGTTGGAACAAGGGTAAACAACCCAAGAAACCTGCCACTGCTACCAAGACAGCATGAAGGGGCGGCCCCCGATCCGGGACCGGATCTAGTAGGGGGCAGACTTTCTCTCTTTGTCCAGACTTGGATAAGGGACATTCAGAATCCCTGGACATTAGAAATCGTGTCTCAAGGGTATCAGTTGGAGTTCAAAAATTCCTTCCCAAGGGGAAGGTTTCTTCTTTCACGATTGTCTGTAGACCAGATAAAAAGAGAGGCGTTCTTACGTTGTGTAGAAGACCTCTCCACCATGGGAGTAATTTGTCCCGTTCCAATACAGGAACAGGGGCAGGGGTTTTACTCAAATCTTTTTGTGGTTCCCAAAAAAGAGGGAACGTTCCGACCCATTTTAGATCTCAAGAGTCTAAACAAGTTTCTCAGAGTTCCATCCTTCAAGATGGAGACTATTCGGACAATTCTTCCATTGATCCAGGAGGGTCAATATATGAGTACCGTGGACTTAAAGGATGCATATCTTCATATTCCTATCCACAAAGATCATCACCAGTTCCGAAGGTTTGCCTTTCTGGACAAACATTTTCAGTTTGTGGCTCTTCCTTTCGGGCTGGCCACGGCACCCAGGATCTTCACGAAGGTTCTAGGGTCTCTGCTAGCGGTTCTTGGACCGCGGGGCATTGCAGTGGCGCTTTATCTGGACAATATTCTAATCCAGGCTTCGTCTTATCAACTGACAAAGTCTCATACCGACATGGTTCTGTCCTTTCTAAGGACTCACGGGTGGAAGGTGAATCTAGAAAAGAGTTCACTAATTCCACGGACAAGGGTTCCTTTCCTGGGAACTCTAATAGACTCTATATCCATGAAAATCTTCTTGACGGAAGTCAGAAAGGTAAAGATTCTGAATACATGCCGAGCCCTTCAGTCCAATCCTATGCCATCAGTGGCTCAGTGCATGGAGGTAATTGGATTGATGGTGGCGGCAATGGGACATCATTCCATTTGCTAATTTTCATCTCAGACCTCTACAACTGAGCATGCTCAGACAGTGGAATGGAGATTATGCAAATTTGTCTCCTCAGATAGATCTGGATCAGGAGACAAGAGACTCTCTTCTTTGGTGGTTGTCACAGGATCATCTGTCCCAAGGGACGTGCTTTCGCAGACACTCATGGGTGATAGTGACAACGGACGCCAGTCTACTAGGATGGGGTGCAGTCTGGAATTCCCTGAAGGCTCAGGGTGTGTGGACTCGATCAGAGTCTCTACTTCCAATCAATATTCTGGAGTTGAGGGCAATATTCAATGCTCTTCAGGCTTGGCCTCAGTTGGCTTTGGCAAAGTTAATCCAATTTCAGTCGGACAACATCATGACTGTAGCTTACATCAATCATCAGGGAGGAACAAGGAGTTCCTTGGTGATGACAGAGGTATCCAAGATAATTTGGTGGGTGGAGGCTCACTATTGTTATCTGTCAGCAATCTACATCCCAGGAGTAGACAACTGGGAAGCGGATTTTTTGAGCAGACAGACGTTTCATCCGGAGGAGTGGGAACTCCACCCGGAGGTCTTTGCCACCCTGGTTCTCAGATGGGGCAGGCTGGAGCTGGATCTCATGGCGTCTCATCAGAATGCCAAGCTCCCGAGATACGGATCCAGGTCCAAGGATCCTCAGGCCAAACTGATAGATGCCTTGGCAGCGCCTTGGTCATTCAACCTAGCTTATGTGTTCCCTCCATTTGCTCTCCTTCCCCGGGTGATTGCTCGAGTCAAACAGGAGAGGGCTTCGGTTATTCTCATCGCTCCTGCGTGGCCTTGCAGGACTTGGTATGCCGATCTGATGGACATGTCATCTCTGCCACCGTGGAAGCTTCCGTTGAGGCAGGACCTTCTCATTCAGGGACCCATCCATCATCCGAATCTAATTTCTCTGCAGCTGACTGCTTGGAGATTGAACGCTTGATTTTATCTAAAAGGGGGTTCTCTGATGCGGTCATTGATACCTTGATTCAGGCACGCAATGTAAACAACCTGATGACAATACTCTGTCACCACTCAAGGGGGCGCTAATATACACAGAATAAATATAGTGCTAGATCACTGCTATAGTGTCAACAGATTACAAAATACAACAAAAATATAGTGTATATATAGTGTGATAAAATATACAAAATTATATAACTTATCAGTCCATAGGTAAGTCAATCACTAAAAAAAGATTTTTTACTCTTGAATACACGGCAGCTCCTTCCCAAATAGAAGAGGTCAACTGGAATCTGTGATGGTGTAAAACAAACACACCGAAGGGCGCCTCCTAGTGTAATAAAGTACAGATGGTGTACAAATATGTGATAACAGATGTTCAGGTACTCACAAGTGTGGCAGCACTCACTCATGCTTAGTAGTGCATACTGGAATCTCACAGTGTCCCAGATCACTGTTCTTTTCCCACAGGTCTCAGTCTAGGCTGTAGTCTCCAACCGCAAACAAACATGGACAGGCTCTCAGTCAAGTGATAAGTTTCAAAATCACTTTTATTAAAACAATGGTCTTTAAAAGCACAGTGTATACAAATATCACTGTGTATTAAAATGCAACTAGTTACTCAGCTTGCTTGCTGTTTCCTCAGGCATGCCTTATCACTTGACTGAGCTTGTGGGGCCTTTTCGGGTTGAGGATGGAGTCAAGCTCAACTCCCATTCCTACTGCCAGTTTCTGGAAGACACCTTCTTCAAGCAGTGGTACAGGAAGAAGTCTGCATCCTTCAAGAAAAACATGATTTTCATGCAGGACAATGCTCCATCACACGCGTCCAAGTACTCCACAGCGTGGCTGGCAAGAAAGGGTATAAAAGAAGAAAATCTAATGACATGGCCTCCTTGTTCACCTGATCTGAACCCCATTGAGAACCTGTGGTCCATCATCAAATGTGAGATTTACAAGGAGGGAAAACAGTACACCTCTCTGAACAGTGTCTGGGAGGCTGTGGTTGCTGTTGCACGCAATGTTGATGGTGAACAGATCAAAACACTGACAGAATCCATGGACGGCAGGCTTTTGAGTGTCCTTGCAAAGAAAGGTGGCTATATTGGTCACTGATTTGTTTTTGTTTTGTTTTTGAATGTCAAAAATGTATATTTGTGAATGTTGAGATGTTATATTGGTTTCACTGGTAAAAATAAATAATTGAAATGGGTATATATTTGTTTTTTGTTAAGTTGCCTAATAATTATGCACAGTAATAGTCACCTGCACACACAGATATCCCCCTAAAATAGCTATAACTAAAAACAAACTAAAAACTACTTCCAAAACTATTCAGCTTTGATATTAATGAGTTTTTTGGGTTCATTGAGAACATGGTTGTTGTTCAATAATAAAATTAATCCTCAAAAATACAACTTGCCTAATAATTCTGCACTCCCTGTATTTGCTACACAAGCGTCTGGCAGATGTTCAATCTTTTTGTCAGGCCCTGACTAGAATCAGACCTGTCTTTAGACCAATTGCTCCTCCTTGGAGTTTGAATTTAGTTCTTAATGTTCTTCAAGGGGTTCCGTTTGAACCTATGCTTTCCATAGATATTAAGTTATTATCTTGGAAAGTTTTATTTTTGGTTGCTATTTCTTCTGCTCGCAGAGTTTCTGAGCTTTCGGCATTACAATGTGATTCTCCTTATCTTATTTTCCATTCTGATAAGATGGTGTTACATACAAAACCTGGTTTTCTTCCTAAGGTTGTTTCTAACAAGAATATTAATCAGGAAATTGTTTTTCCTTCCTTGTGTCTAACCCTTCTGTTACATAATTTGGACGTAGTCCGTGCCTTGAAGTTCTACTTGCAGGCGACTAAGGATTTTCGTCAAACATCTTCATTATTTGTTGTGTTTGCTGGGAAACGTAGGGGTCAGAAAGCTACGGCTACCTCTCTTTCTTTTTGGCTGAAGAGTATCATCCGTGTTACATATGAGACTGCTGGACAGCAGCCTCCACAACGAATTATGGCTCATTCTACTAGGGCTGTGGCTTCCTCATGGGCATTTAAAAATGATGCTTCTGTTGAACAGATTTGCAAGGCTGCAACTTGGTCGTCTCTTCACACTTTTTCCAAATTTTACAAATTTTATACTTTTGCCTCGTCTGAGGCTGTTTTTGGGAGAAAGGTTCTTCAAGCAGTGGTGCCTTCCGTTTAGGTTCCTGTCCTGTCCCTCCCTTTCATCCGTGTCCTATAGCTTTGGTATTGTATCCCATAAGTAAGGATGAAATCCGTGGACTCGTCATATCTTGTAAAAGAAAAGTCCACGGCCCACACTGTCGTTTTTTCTAAAGACAGGTTTTTATTTTTGTTAAACTTCAGTCACCTCTGCTCCTTGGCTTTTCCTTTCTCTTCCTAACTTCGGTCGAATGACTGGGTTGGGGGGGAAGGGAGGAGCTATTTATGCAGCTCTGCTGTGGAGCTCTTTGCCTCCTCCTGCTGACCAGGAGGCGATATCCCATAAGTAAGGATGAAATCCGTGGACTCGTCATATCGTAAAAGAAATAAATTTATCAGGTAAGCATAAATTTCCTTTTTTTTATTTATTTGTTTTAAGAAAATGTTCTCTGCATTCCAGAATCTTGACAGATTTATAAAAAATAAAGTAGTAGGAAGAAAGGGCTAAGCAAGAAAGTTCAATGCCTTTTGGGTTTCATGTCCCTTTAACCACATATAGGGCTAGATTAAAAGCAGCCCTCTAACTGTTGAATGAAAGCGATATCAGCTTTTTGCTTGCATTGGAAATAGCGTTTGTATTACAAGTTAAATGTAAACACGATCACGAGAGCACAATCCCATTTTACGGTTGTTGGGTAAGTTCGACTGAAAACCTCACGTTATAGGGTAGTGCATTAAAAAAAAGTTGCACTAAAAAAGTTATATGGGTTAAAAGGTATATGTTTTATGACAAGGTATTTGACTGCAGAGGGCTATATTGTATATATACATGTCTAAATATGTGTATATGTTTGTACATATGCATTTGTTTTACTGTTTATTTATTGTACATATTTAACATTCCAATGTTCACAGATATAAAAATGTTATTTTTATTGTAAATATAAATTCCTATATATGTCTGTATATATCTATACTTGTATATCAATTCCTGTAGATATAAAGGTATAGATATCTATTTTAGATTAACATATCAGATCTTTATTGAGATAAATATTTAATAATACAAAATTTAAAAAAAAAACTATGGGAAGAACATAGGAATATAAAATATGCGTATCTCGCTTTTACTCGTGTTTTAGGTCTAATGCAGTGTCGGTTTAGCGCGCATGAAGAATTTATCATCTTAAAGCGCTTTCTTGAATTATTAAGTATCCAATAATAAAAAACATTAATAATTCTTAAAAATTATATATACATACTGTACAAAATTATAAATAATACATAGTTTAAAAATTCAAAGAAAAAACAGCGCTAAATGGTAACCAACATACCCCTTGGAGCAGATATATAAACTTTCTGCAATAGGGATCAGAAACGAGCCTCCCAGACGAGATGCTGCTGCACACCGACCCGTAGATTCCTCCCTCACGGATAGAAAAAGAAGTAGCTGTTGAAACACAAAGGGACAGCGCAACTCGACTCAAGGTAATATTTATTGAAATCCCAATAGGACACACTAGTAAATAAACACTTACTAGAAATCAGACAATCACAAGCCCTCAGTAAAAGGTCTTTAAAAGTTCTGGATGATACACAAGGCAATCCTGGTTCAGAGACGGCGTCCTGCAGCAAGCTGTCACTTCCGGCGTCTGTTCAAACCGCCCGGGCTTTCGGCAACTGCAACTGGAAAAGCAGAGGGATCTCCACTTGACGTCACTGTCCTTCACCAACGGAAGCCCAACAGGATCAAAAGACTCAACGCGTTTCGCCGGTTAGACACACCGGCTTTCTCAAGAGTGAATGATCCCAGAAGGAAGTAAGTCCTTATTTAAAGGTCCGTACAAATTAGCAATTAGTCATATGACCAATGGTTCAATGCCGACACTGAGCGCCACATGAACAGCCATAATAACGTAACTAAATTAACAGATCTTTTCCTCCTCAAAAATAAAAGCCTGCTATATACAACAGTATTACAATAATAAAAAAATATATCCTGCAATAATAAAAGATAATAATAGAATATTTCATAAATAGCATAAAAACTATAAAATTACATATTAAAAACATTTAATTGATAACGAAAAAAATAAATAAACAAATAAATAAACTAATGACGACTCACATTGTATGCAATTAGTCTACACTAAGTACCAATTCATAAGGGCTACTTAATTCAATAACATAGAGATAATAAATACTGATATAAATCTACAAATATGTCATTGGGTATATACCACTTGATCAGAATATTCATATATCTAAATTTATCCAGGGAGTGGGCAAAAAGAGCTAGAAAATTAATATTAATTACAATATTAATTAAAACTAAAAAAATAAAAAACTCAAGAAACCCATAAAACTACAAAAAAACTACAAAAATGCCTGAACATCAAGATCAATATTGAGACCTAACGGAGCAAGGCTCTTTAGCCTATAAATCCATTCTGTCTCTTTTTGTCTTAATTTCAATAATCTACTTGGAACTCCCGGTGGTATCCAGTCTTTGATCTGAATATGTAAACCATCCAAATTATTACCATGGACACTACTAAAATGTACAGGCACACTGTGTTTATCAAAGTTAGTCCTAATATTATAGAGGTGCTCACTCATGCCTAGATTTAGAGTTCTGCGGCCAAAGGGGTGCGTTAGCTACGCATGCTTTTTTCCCCCCGCACCTTTTAAATACCGCTAGTATTTAGAGTTCACAGAATGGCTGGGTTTTCAGTGCGTTAGGCTCCAAAAAGGGAGCGTAGAGCATAATTTAATGCCACTGCAACTCTAGATACCAGCGGTGCTTACGGACGCGGCCAGCTTCAAAAACAAGCTCGTGCACGATATCCCCATAGAAAACAATGGGGCAGTTTGAGCTGAAAAAAAACCTAACACCTGCAAAAAAGCAGCGTTCAGCTCCTAACGCAGCCCCATTGTTTTCTATGGGGAAACACTTCCTACGTCTGCACCTAACACTCTAACATGTACCCCGAGTCTAAACACCCCTAACCTTACACTTATTAACCCCTATTCTGCCGCCCCCGCTATCGCTGACACCTGCATATTTTTTTTAACCCCTAATCTGCCGCTCCGTACACCGCCGCTACCTACATTATCCCTATGTACCCCTAATCTGCTGCCCCTAACACCGCCGACCCCTATATTATATTTATTAACCCCTAATCTGCCCCCCACAACGTCGCCTCCACCTGCCTACACTTATTAACCCCTAATACGCCTCACTCCCGCCTCAATAACCCTATAATAAATAGTATTAACCCCGAATCTGCCCTCCCTAACATCGCCGACACCTAACTTCAATTATTAACCCCTAATCTGCCGACCGAATCTCGACGCTACTGTAATAAATGGATTAACCCCTAAAGCTAAGTCTAACCCTAACACTAACACCCCCCTAAGTTAAATATAATTTTTATCTAACGAAATAAATTAACTCTTATTAAATAAATTATTCCTATTTGAAGCTAAATACTTACCTGTAAAATAAACCCTAATATAGCTGCAATATAAATAATAATTATATTATAGCTATTTTAGGATTAATATTTATTTTACAGGCAACTTTGTATTTATTTTAACCAGGTACAATAGCTATTAAATAGTTAAGAACTATTTAATAGCTAAAATAGTTAAAATAATTACAAAATTACCTGTCAAATAAATCCTAACCTAAGTTACAATTAAACCTAACACTACACTATCAATAAATTAATTAAATACAATACCTACAAATAAATACAATTAAATAAACTAACTAAAGTACAAAAAATAAAAAAGAACTAAGTTACAAAAAATAAAAAAATATTTACAAACATTAGAAAAATATTACAACAATTTTAAACTAATTACACCTACTCTAAGCCCCCTAATAAAATAACAAAGCCCCCCAAAATAAAAAAATGCCCTACCCTATTCTAAAACAAAAAAGTTCAAAGCTCTTTTACCTTACCAGCCCTGAAAAGGGCCCTTTGCGGGGCATGCCCCAAAGAATTCAGCTCTTTTGCCTGTAAAAAAAACACATACAATACCCCCCCCCCAACATTACAACCCACCACCCATATACCCCTAATCTAACCCAAACCCCCCTTAAATAAACCTAACACTAAGCCCCTGAAGATCTCCCTACCTTGTCTTCACCTCACCGGGTCCCGATCTGTCCAGAAGAGGGTCCGAAGTCTTGATACAAGCCCAAGCGGGGGGCTGAAGAGTGGCGTCCATCCTCGGGCTGAAGTCTGGATCCAAGCGGCGGCTGAAGAACTCCATCATCGGGCTGAAGTCGGAAGTCCATCATCAGGATGAAGTCTTCTATCAAGCCGCATCTTCAATCTTCTTTCTTCCGGAGCGGAGCCATCTTCTTCCAAGCCGACGCGGAACATCCTCTTCAACTGACGCTTACTCGCCGAATGACGGTTCCTTTAAATGACGTCATCCAAGATGGCATCCCTCGAATTCCGATTGGCTGATAGGATTCTATCAGCCAATCGGAATTAAGGTAGGAATATTCTGATTGGCTGATGGAATCAGCCAATCAGATTCAAGTTCAATCCAATCAGCCAATCGGATTGAACTTGAATCTGATTGGCTGATTCCATCAGCCAATCAGAATATTCCTACCTTAATTCCGATTGGCTGATAGAATCCTATCAGCCAATCGGAATTCGAGGGACGCCATCTTGGATGACGTCATTTAAAGGAACCGTCATTCGGCGAGTAGGCGTCGGTTGAAGAGGATGTTCCGCGTCGGCTTGGAAGAAGATGGCTCAGCTCCGCTCCAGAAGAAAGAAGATTGAAGATGCGGCTTGATAGAAGACTTCATCCCGATGATGGACTTCCGACTTCAGCCCGATGATGGAGTTCTTCAGCCGCAGCTTGGATCCAGACTTCAGCCCGTGGATGGACGTCACTCTTCAGCCCCCCGCTTGGGCTTGGATCAAGACTTCGGACCCTCTTCTGGACAGATCGGGACCCGGTGAGGTGAAGACAAGGTAGGGAGATCTTCAGGGGCTTAGTGTTAGGTTTATTTAAGGGGGGTTTGGGTTAGATTAGGGGTATGTGGGTGGTGGGTTGTAATGTTGGGGGGGGTATTGTATGTGTTTTTTTTACAAGCAAAAGAGCTGAATTCTTTGGAGCATGCCCCGCAAAGGGCCCTGGTAAGGTAAAAGAGCTTTGAACTTTTTTATTTTAGAATAGGGTAGGGCATTTTTTTATTTTGGGGGGCTTTGTTATTTTATTAGGGGGCTTAGAGTAGGTGTAATTAGTTTAAAATTGTTGTAATATTTCTCTAATGTTTGTAAATATTTTTTTTATTTTTTGTAACTTAGTTCTTTTTTATTTTTTGTACTTTAGTTAGTTTATTTAATTGTATTTATTTGTAGGTATTGTATTTAATTAATTTATTGATAGTGTAGTGTTAGGTTTAATTATAGATAATTGTAGGTATTGTATTTAATTAATTTATTGATAGTGTAGTGTTAGGTTTAATTGTAACTTAGGTTAGGATTTATTTTACAGGTAATTTTGTAATTATTTTAACTATTTTAGCTATTAAATAGTTATTAACTATTTAATAGCTATTGTACCTGGTTAAAATAAATACAAAGTTGCCTGTAAAATAAATATTAATCCTAAAATAGCTACAATATAATTATAATTTATATTGCAGCTATATTAGGGTTTATTTTACAGGTAAGTATTTAGCTTTAAATAGGAATAATTTATTTAATAAGAGTTAATTTATTTCGTTAGAATAAAATTATATTTAACTTAGGGGGGTGTTAGGGTTAGACTTAGCTTTAGGGGTTAAAAAATTTATTAGAGTAGCGGTGAGCTCCAATGGGCAGATTAGGGGCTAATACTTGAAGTTAGGTGTCGGCGATGTTAGGGAGGGCAGATTAGGGGTTAATACTATTTATTATAGGGTTATTGAGGCGGGAGTGAGGTGGATTAGGGGTTAATAACTTTATTATAGTAGCGGTGCGGTCCGCTCGGCAGATTAGGGGTTAATAAGTGTAGGCAGGTGGAGGCGACGGTGAGGGGGTCAGATTAGGGGTTAATAAATATAATATAGGGGTCGGCCGTGTTAGGCGCAGCAGATTAGGGGTACATAGCTATAATGTAGGTGGCAGCGGTGTACGGAGTGGCAGATTAGGGGTTAATAATAATATGCAGGGGTCAGCGATAGCGGGGGCAGCAGATTAGGGGTTAATAAATATAATATAGGGGTCGGCGGTGTTAGGGGCAGCAGATTAGGGGTTCATAGGGATAATGTAGGTGGCAGCAGCGTGCGGTCGGCAGATTAGGGGTTAAAAAAATTTAATAGAGTGGCGGCGATGTGGGGGGACCTCGGTTTAGGGGTACATAGGTAGTTTATGGGTGTTAGTGTACTTTAGAGCACAGTAGTTAAGAGCTTTATAAACCGGCGTTAGCCCAGAAAGCTCTTAACTACTGACTTTTTTCTGCGGCTGGAGTCTTGTCATTAGAATTCTAACGCTCACTTCAGACACGACTCTAAATACCGGCGTTAGAAAGATCCCATTGAAAAGATAGGATACGCAATTGACGTAAGGGGATCTGCGTTATGGAAAAGTCGCGGCTGGAAAGTGAGCGTTAGACCCTTTAATGACTGGCTCCAAATACCAGAGGGCGGTAAAAACCAGCGTTAGGAGCCTCTAACGCTGGTTTTGACGGCTACCGCCCAACTCTAAATCTAGGCCTAAATCTTTTACTTGTTTTTCTTTTAGTGCGCCCTATATAAATCAGATTACATTTACACGACAGTAAGTAGAGTGAATACACTGTCTGACAATTACACCTATACTGCATACTGAATTGTTCTGACCCATCAAAATTGAAAAAAGTGTCACCCTTTTTTACATGGGTGCACATTAAACAGTTATGTTTATGACATTTAAAAGTACCCCTTGCGGCCCAATGCATTGGGACATTTTAAAATTGGATCCCATTTTAGGGAAAGAGCTAGGAGAGAAACCAAGAATAACATTTAAGAAAAATAGAAATTTGAAATCTTTTCTAGCGCCCAGTAAGTTACGCAATTAGAATGAATCTAGCAAAAGTACTATAGGTGGGGGTCTTTGTAATTGGTTATCGGCCGCAAGCGGTACTTTTACATGTCATAAACATAACTGTTTAATGTGCACCCATGTAAAAAAGGGTGACACTTTTTTCAATTTTGATGGGTCAGAACAATTCAGTATGCAGTATAGGTGTAATTGTCAAAGTGTCACCCTTTTTTACATGGGTGCACATTAAACAGTTATGTTTATGACATTTAAAAGTACCCCTTGCGGCCCAATGCATTGGGACATTTTAAAATTGGATCCCATTTTAGGGAAAGAGCTAGGAGAGAAACCAAGAATAACATTTAAGAAAAATAGAAATTTGAAATCTTTTCTAGCGCCCAGTAAGTTACGCAATTAGAATGAATCTAGCAAAAGTACTATAGGTGGGGGTCTTTGTAATTGGTTATCGGCCGCAAGCGGTACTTTTACATGTCATAAACATAACTGTTTAATGTGCACCCATGTAAAAAAGGGTGACACTTTTTTCAATTTTGATGGGTCAGAACAATTCAGTATGCAGTATAGGTGTAATTGTCAAAGTGTCACCCTTTTTTACATGGGTGCACATTAAACAGTTATGTTTATGACATTTAAAAGTACCCCTTGCGGCCCAATGCATTGGGACATTTTAAAATTAAATCCCATTTTAGGGAAAGAGCTAGGAGAGAAACCAAGAATAACATTTAAGAAAAATAGAAATTTGAAATCTTTTCTAGCGCCCAGTAAGTTATGCAATAAGAATGAATCTAGCAAAAGTACTATAGGTGGGGGTCTTTGTAATTGGTTATCGGCCGCAAGGGGTACTTTTAAATGTCATAAACATAACTGTTTAATGTGCACCCATGTAAAAAAGGGTGACACTTTTTTCAATTTTGATGGGTCAGAACAATTCAGTATGCAGTATAGGTGTAATTGTCAGACAGTGTATTCAGTCTACTTACTGTCGTGTAAATGTAATCTGATTTATATAGGGCGCACTAAAAGAAAAACAAGTAAAAGATTTAGTGAGCACCTCTATAATATTAGGACTAACTTCGATAAACACAGTGTGCCTGTACATTTTAGTAGTGTCCATCGTAATAATTTGGATGGTTTACATATTCAGATCATAGACTGGATACCACCGGGAGTTCCAAATAGATTATTGAAATTAAGACAAAAAGAGACAGAATGGATTTATAGGCTAAAGAGCCTTGCTCCGTTAGGTCTCAATATTGATCTAGATCTTCAGGCATTTTTGTAGTTTTTTATAGTTTTTTTGTAGTTTTATGGGTTTCTTGAGTTTTTTATTTTTTTATTTTTAATTAATATTGTAATTAATATTAATTTTCTAGGTCTTTTTGCCCACTCCCTGGATAAATTTAGATATATGAATATTCTGATCAAGTGGTATATACCCAATGACATTTTTGTAGATTTATATCAGTATTTATTATCTCTATGTTATTGAATTAAGTAGCCCTTATGAATTGGTACTTAGTATAGACTAATTGCATACAATGTGAGTCGTCATTAGTTTATTTTTTTTTTTCTTTATCAATGAAATGTTTTTAATATGTAATTTTATAGTTTTTATGCTATTTATGAAATATTCTATTATCTTTTATTATTGCAGGATATATTTTTTTATTATTGTAATACTGTTGTATATAGCAGGCTTTTATTTTTGAGGAGGAAAAGATCTGTTAATTTAGTTACGTTATTATGGCTGTTCATGTGGCGCTCAGTGTTGGCATTGAACCATTGGTCATATGACTAATTGCCAATTTGTACGGACCTTTAAATAAGGACTTACTTCCTTCTGGGATCATTCACTCTTGAGAAAGCCGGTGTGTCTAACCGGCGAAATTGCGTTGAGTCTTTTGATCATTTGGGGCTTCACTTGGTGAAGGACAGTGACGTCAAGTGGAGATCCATCGGCTTTTCCAGTTGCAGTTGCCGAAAGCCCGGGCGGTTTGAACAGACGCCGGAAGTGACAGCTTGCTGCAGGACGCCATCTCTGAACCAGGATTGCCTTATGTATCATCCAGAACTTTTAAAGACCTTTTACTGAGGGCCTGTGAATGTCTGATTTCTAGTAAGTGTTTACTTACTAGTGTGTCCTATTGGGATTTCAATAAATATTACCTTGAGTCGAGCTGCGCTGTCCCTTTGTGTTTCAACAAATACATAGTGTGTGTGTGTATGTGTATGTATGTATATATATATATATATATATATGTACCCAAAAGTGCACTCTCACTCGCCAACAAAACTCCAGACCAGGGTGCTTAGACAATATTCAAATGTATCCAATAAAAAGCACTCTCTGAATTTAAACACAGCAAATTTAATAGGCAGTGACGTTTCGGGGCATTCACCCCTTCCTCAGACAACCAGAAATGTGATACAAACATTGTTAAATACCCAATAAGCCCCTCCCCCCATTACACATGAGCCAATCACCCAATAAGAGATAATGTTTACAAATCAGTTATTAAACATAAACTCAAACAATAATCATCATAATTCATATAAATCTGTGCAATAGCAATATCAAATTCAGTGATCATCACTGGTTCAATAAGAATCCTCAGAGATAACTCAGTGATAAATTCAAATTAGAATTAAAACTAAAACTAAAAAGGGAAAATGGAACAGTCTGATCACTCACAATCTGTCAATACAATTGTAAATTAAAATAAAATAAAACCCCAATGTCATAAATGGTAACTGGGCTAACATTCATTTGCATTGCATATACAAAATTGGATAAAGAATATCAGAGCAAACACCGTAGCAAAAGGAAACAGCCGCCATTACTTACCACGCTAACTTCAGCATGTTCGGCGGTGGGCGTGGTTACCCTAACCATTCAATGCAGAGGGCAGCCCACGTGACCAAAGACTGGTCAATCACACAGCCGGGATAGGGCGTTGCCATGGCGACCCGCAATATACAAACCACGTTATACGCCTATTACCAGGTTGCCATGGCAACGTCTCAACAGCAAAACAAATATAACCAGCACCATCCTATAGATCCGTGCCATCTCACTAGTAATCTGTGACATTCGCCAAGATCTATATCTTAGAAAGCGATCAGGCGCATTGTTGTGTCAGGCGTCGCCATGGCAACCATTGACCACCAGGAAAACAAACGCCATAAAACATGTTCAGCGAAGTGTAGTCATGGCAACGCCAGACACCACAATAAATCAGCTTAAGGGATATAAAAGTAGACATCTGTGAGGATTTATTATATAATTAATGAGAACCCAGTTGTATCTACTCCACTCAGTCTCACACCAAACCTAGGTTACCTTGTTAAACTAGGAACCTTATTTTGCTCATTGACTGAGGGTGACCTGTTTAGGTCAAAAGTAAATTACAACTAACTTTAGTTGCAGGAGATATGCACAACAATGTGTTTGAAATTTAATACAATGTATGTGCAAATACTAATATATTAGCTAATTGCTAAATAATGAGATAATCTCTTATGAGAATGTGAAATATTATCAAACTTTGTGTAATTGTAACTCTGTTAGTATCACTTCATACGGAATGTAGCGTATCACTCATATACAGAACTTGAATGATTAGTGTAGTATAGTTCATATGCAAACTTAGTCATAGAAACAACAAGATTGTTATAGAATTATGTAGCATGCAGAAATAGCCAGGTTGTAGGCAGAGGATGTTAATCATGCAATCATTCCATTAGTATTGTATATGCAAAGGTTTGATTTGTTAGTTTAAACAGTCTTTGGATTAATATGATATTAGCGTTACTACGGTGATAACTTTATGGAATGTACGATACCCTTGACTTCTTGTCCAGCGTGAACTTGTGGAGTCCTTGCTAAGCTGGTGAATGAGTTGTCCGGAGAATGCAGAACTGAATCCGACAAGAGAGAGGAGCATCGACACTGACTCCCGGAGTGCTGATGACGTCAGACGCCGAACTCCTGCAGACACGCTGTATGTCAGTTATCGTTGCTGAACAAAGAATGGTGTCCTGTAATTCAAAAGAACTTTTGTAGATTGAAGGTTAGCAAAACACTTGATGTAAGAGACAGAGCTTCTTGAAAGTTATGTTCACTCCTCATGCGAATCAAATTACCAAGCACAGTTGAATTAGAGAGGAGGGCTTATAAAGGCATAACGGTCATGTGATATTATGTTTAAAGAGACAGTCAAACGTGGTAATCATGAAGTATAGAGAGAGAGAAATACTGTGGTATGACAACATCAATATAGGCACAGGCTTATACATCCACAACTCAGATGGATCCATACCACTAGCGCACATCACGGATATATCCAATCAATTGATTCAAGTGACTCAAGTGCCTCAGCAATTACACGCACACACACACACACACACAAAGCTGTACATGAGATAAAGCTACGACGTTAGCACACATCAGTCTGGTCACACCATTACCACAGCAATTGGACTCCCACACACTGCTGCTCTCTGACACTTATATTAAATCCACCACCAGGGTAAAATGCAATGTAAGGGGCCCACAACATCCAGGCCATACTGGGAAATTCTAAAGGGCCACTATACACAATTAAATCTACCCTATATCATCATCCTTTAATCTAAACCCTGCAAAACTTCAAAAAGACAGAAATTCAAAGATTCATGAGATATGAATGAGTGACGGATATAATCCATATTATAGAGACAAACAGTCACAAAGTTGGTATTCAACAGTCATATCTCATCAATGCTCAACAGTCAAGTGGCACACCATTACAATCAACCTTTATAACAATATGTACATTATGACCTACCCTCATACCTCAAAGAGCATGATAGGACACCGGTGACTATAGCTAATACCTCAAGCGTGTCAGTGAGACTAAATAGATGGTACATGCACTCTCATTAAATCCCAGAACCGTGGACTCTCAATAGGGCCAGAGGAGTAGAACTTTCCCAGTAGCCCAACAGCATCAATATAGAGATATGTTTAGAGAAAACAATGCCAGTCCACATTGGTATTTAATCCACCAGGTTGCACCGTTTTCAGTCTATGGATCCATTTAGCTTCGACTTGTAACAGTCTTTTCTTCATATTCCCCCCTCTTCTTAGGGGTGGCACGTGATCAATAAGAATAAAGCGTAGATCCTTCACAGTGTGGTTCATCTGCACAAAGTGGCGTGCCACCGGTTGTTCCGATACGCCTTCTTTGAGTGCAGTTCTAATGGCACTCCTGTGGTTCGCCATTCTTTTTTTGATGTCATCATTCGTCTTTCCGACATAATGAATTCCACATGTGCAATTCAGAAGATACACCACATATGGTGTAGAACATGTCAGGTGATGTCGAATTTTAAAACTTTTGTTTGTATGTGGATGGTGGAATGTACTACTTTGGATCATAGAGCTGCATGTTGTGCAACCAAGACACTTGAAACACCCCAATTTCTTGGATTTAAGCCAGGTCTCCTTGGTATACGCATGTCTTGGATCAGTGTTCATAAGTAAATCTTGTAGGTTGCGCGTCCTCTTTTATAACCCATCCTGGGCGGCGGAATTTCTTTAAAGGGTAATTGTTTATCCGATGCCAATAGGTCCCAATGGTCTTTTATTGACTTGGCTAAGATCCCAACATTTGGTATATACGTGGTGATACATGTCATGCATTTATCCTCCAGTTTCTTATCACTTGGTGTGAGAAGTGTGTCCCTTTTAGTCTCCTCGGCTATGCTTTGTGCTCGATGGAAAGCATCATATGTGTACCCTCTGGAAAGGAATCTACTAGACATCTCATCCAATTGGGTTTTAGCTTTATCAGATACAGAGTTGTTTCTCACAACCCTGTAGAGTTGTGCTAGAGGTATTGCCCTGATGAGGGATCTCGGATGACTGCTACTTGCCAGTAAGAGTGAATTCCTATCAGTAGGTTTCTGGTACATAGTAGTCTCTAGTAGGCCATTGTTCTTGAAAATTCTCAAGTCCAAAAAGTCAATGGACTCTTTGTTCACCACCATCTTAAATTTCACTGAAAAGGGAGATTATTGAGGTCCTGTACCCAGTTGTTTAAAGCTTCTTCTGTGCCCCTCCACACAAGTAAAATGTCATCAAAGTATCTCATATTTTTGATGATTGTGGAACACTCATATACTTTCATTATCTTGGTCTCATACTGTTCCATATACAAGTTTGCGTAGGAGGGGGCCATGTTTGACCCCATAGCGGTCCCAGTTATTTGTTGGTAGTAGTTGGACTCAAATCTGAAAAAGTTTAAAGTTAAACATAACTTCAGAATCTTGATGATATATTTACTGCTGGGTCCTACATATGGGTATCGTGATAGAGCATCTTCAACTGCCATCATCCCTTCCTGATGTGGGATGATGGTGTATAAACTTGTCACATCCATAGACACCAGGTAATCATCATCCAAGATATCTCCTGATCGTGACAGCTGGCTCAATACATCCGTTGAATCTTTAACATACGATCTCATATGTTGAACCAAGGGCTGAAGAAATGAATCAACCCACTGTGCCAGTGGGCTCAGCAAAGACCCTCGTGCGGACACAATCGGGCGTCCAGGCAGTTTTTCCAAACCCTTGTGCACCTTCAGAAGGGTGTATAGTATGGGACAGATTGGATATGACACTCGCAGCCAATCATATGTATCTTTATTGATCCAACCTTCCATCATACCTTCCAATAGGGTTGTCTCAATTACCTCCTGGAATTGAGTAGTGGGATCCCTTGGTAGCGGGTGATATACCAGGTTATCATCAAGTTGTGAAATTATTTCTTCTCTATAATCTTTGTAGTTCAAGACCACAATGGCCCCACCCTTATCCGCTTTATGGATTACTATGTTAGAATCTTGCGCCAAACATTTGATCGCCATACGTTCTTCTGCGGATATATTCTGTCTGAATTTTTCTTCTGCCATTTTTCCAACATCCTGTAGAACCAATCTTGTATATTTTTTTATACTAGCAGCTGTATTATGAGGGTCAAATGTGCTCTTATTTTTTAATGTAGTTCCCCTGTCTTGTTGTTCCATTCTTTTAAAATGATCTTTCAGTTTCAAATTTCTTTTGAATTTCTGAATATCCAACCAGGTATTAAATTCATCTGGTGCTTGAGTAGGTACAAAAGTTAACCCTCTATTAAGAAGTGTCTGTTCTGCTTCTGTCAGTACCTGAACTGATAGGTTCAGTACTATGTTCTCCTTATTCGTCCACGTCGTGGAGGTCTTCCAACAGGTCCCACTCCTTCTTGGATGTGGTCTTCTTCCTTTTTTCGGTGGCTTGATCTTGTAGTCACCCCTAAAAAATGAGACTGTGATGTTGAAGGACCCATATAATCTTGCATCAATGGGGTATCAATGTCAGAACCTGAACTTGTATCAACAGTGTTAAGTTGTCTCCTGGTATATACCCTCTGGCGGCGAGGACGTCTTGGTCTGAAACTTTGCCTTTCCTCAGGGCTAAGGATCCATTTATAGACCTGTCTCTCCCTGTAGTCTTCAATAACTTGTTGTAGTTTTTTATTCTTAAAGGCCACTAGAGAGTCCCTATATTCTTTCACCTGCTGTGTCAGCTTGTCCAGCCAATTGTCACTCTGATCTTGTTGTAGAGTAGGGCCCTTAGTCGTGTCAAAAAGAACAATTTCTTCTTTAACTTTGTTAAGTAGGGCTCTAACTTCTTCAACCACCAATAGTAATAGGTCTAAGGAGCACTTGTTCAAAACAGCACACCATTTTTTACAGAAGTCACTGTTGTTCCTTCCAATCGTGGGAACATTGTGTATCCTGAAGCCTTTGAGAATCATCTTCTTCTTGTAATATTCAGATAGGTACACACCATGAAGGTGTAGGTCAACTTCCTTTTTCTTCAGTTTTAATAAATTCAAATAAATAGTTTGAATGGTTTCTGTGTCTGTTGTGATATCCTCATATTCAAATAAAATCCTTGCAGCATCTACCTCTGTCAAGGAGAGTGTTTCGGCTCCCTCTACATCAGGTGGTGCTGAGATAGACAGGCCCTGTGAGGCACTCATCAGTGCAGGTGTATCCATGCTCCACTATGTGGTGTAAGTGTCACCCAAGTGACCCCTAAGTGGTGATGGCTGAAGAGGAGGAAGGCTGTGGGGCAGTGGGTGCTACACAAAATTTAAAAGTTCCCAAAAGCGCACTCTCACTCGCCAACAAAACTCCAGACCAGGGTGCTTAGACAATATTCAATTCAATTCTTATTGATCACGTGCCACCCCTAAGAAGAGGGGGGAATAGGAAGATAAGACTGTTACAAGTCGAAGCTAAATGGATCCATAGAATGAAAATGGCGCAACCTGGTGGATTAAATACCAATGTGGACTGGCATTGTTTTCTCTAAACATATCTCTATATTGATGCTGTTGGGCTACTGGGAAAGTTCTACTCCTCTGGCCCTATTGAGAGTCCACGGTTCTGGGATTTAATGAGAGTGCATGTACCATCTATTTAGTCTCACTGACACGCTTGAGGTATTAGCTATAGTCACTGGTGTCCTATCATGCTCTTTGAGGTATGAGGGTAGGTCATAATGTACATATTGTTATAAAGGTTGATTGTAATGGTGTGCCACTTGGCTGTTGAGCATTGATGAGATATGACTGTTGAATACCAACTTTGTGACTGTTTGTCTCTATAATATGGTTTATATCCGTCACTCATTCATATCTCATGAATCTTTGAATTTCTGTCTTTTTGAAGTTTTGCAGGGTTTAGATTAATGGCTGATGGTATAGGGTAGATTTCATTGTGTATAGTGGCCCTTTAGAATTTCCCAGTATGGCCTGGATGTTGTGGGCCCCTTACGTTGCATTTTACCCTGGTGGTGGATTTAATAGAAATGTCAGAGAGCAGCAGTGTGTGGGAGTCCAATTGCTGTGGTAATGGTGTGACCAGACTGATGTGATGTGTGCTGTGTGCTAACGTTGTAGCTTTATCTCATGTACAGCTTTGTGTGTGTGTGTGTGTGCGTGTAATTGCTGAGGCACTTGAGTCACTTGAATCAATTGATCGGATATATCCGTGATGTGCGCTAGTGGTATGGATCCATCTGAGTTGTGGATGTATAAGCCTGTGCCCATATTGATGATTACCTTTATATCCCTTAAGCTGACTTATTGTGGTGTCTGGCGTTGCCATGACTACACTTCGCTGATCATGTTTTATGGCGTTTGTTTTCCTGGTGGTCAATGGTTGCCATGGCGACGCCTGACACAACAATGCGCCTGATCGCTTTCTAAGATATGGATCTTGGCGAATGTCACAGATTACTAGTGAGATGGCACGGATCTATAGGATGGTGCTGGTTATATTTGTTTTGCTGTTGAGACGTTGCCATGGCAACCTGGTAATAGGCGTATAACGTGGTTTGTATATTGCGGGTCGCCATGGCAACGCCCTATCCCGGCTGTGTGATTGACCAGTCTTTGGTCACGTGGGCTGCCCTCTGCATTGAATGGTTAGGGTAACCACGCCCACCGCCGAACATGCTGAAGTTAGCGTGGTAAGTAATGGCGGCTGTTTCCTTTTCCTACGGTGTTTGCTCTGATATTCTTTATCCAATTTTGTATATGCAATGCAAATGAATGTTAGCCCAGTTACCATTTATGACATTATGGTTTTATTTTATTTTAATTTACAATTGTATTGACAGATTGTGAGTGATCAGACTGTTCCATTTTCCCTTTTTAGTTTTAGTTTTAATTCTAATTTGAATTTATCACTGAGTTATCTCTGAGGATTCTTATTGAACCAGTGATGATCACTGAATTTGATATTGCTATTGCACAGATTTATATGAATTATGATGATTATTGTTTGAGTTTATGTTTAATAACTGATTTGTAAACATTATCTCTTATTGGGTGATTGGCTCATGTGTAATGGGGGGAGGGGCTTATTGGGTATTTAACATTGTTTGTATCACATTTCTGGTTGTCTGAGGAAAGGGTGAATGCCCCGAAACGTCACTGCCTATTAAATTTGCTGTGTTTAAATCCAGAGAGTGCTTATTATTGGATACATTTATATATATATATATATATATATATATATATATATATATATATATATATATATATATATAAAAATATAGAGCGGATGTGTGCAGATCTATTTGACTATATACCTATATACATGTAATCACATCAACTCACTAGGTATATTCAAATGTGAACCTATAGTGTATAAAGAGGGATGTTAGTCCCACTAGTCTGTGCACAGTTCTAAATGGATAGTCCACTGAGTCGTAAATTAATTACAGTCCACAGCACCAGTTCCTGTGTGCCCCAAATCTCAGCAGCTCGTCCGATACAGAGTTATCCCCTTCACAGTGAGGTCCCTCCACCAAGAACACTTTTTCATATATATATATATATATATATATATATATATATATATATATATATATATACATACATATACACATACGATTACAGTATGCATCATTTTTAAATATTTTTAAATATTTTTCATTCAAAAATTCAAGAATGCACTTTTAGATTCATAATTCTTCATGTGCGTTAACCCGACACTGTGTTAATTTATTTTCATTTTACAGTACACTGTTACCTTAATTTATGTTCAGTCATTTTAAATGACAGTAGAAAAGTGGGGGATATATTTATGGTGGAAAATTACTATGAAGTTTCTACCCACTCCAAGAATGCATGAGTTTATATACCCACTAGTATTGAATATATAACGCATACTGAGTGTAAAGAAACAGACTTATTATAGGGACTTACAAGTGCAAAAAGAAAATGCTCTGTGTTATTGCTTACTGCCATATTGGAACCTAGGTGTCCCTGCAATATCTGAAGAAGAGTTGCTGCACATGTGCAAACAAGTCAGCAGTGGAATGCAATGAAAGCTAAATTTAAAGGGACAGTCAACACCAGAATTTTTGTTGTTTTAAAAGATAGATAATCCCTTAATTACCAATTCCCCAGTTTTGCATAACCAACACAGTTATAATTATACACATTTTACCTTTGTAATTACCTTGTATCTAAGCCTCAGCAGACTGCCCCCTTATTTCAGTTCTTTTGACAGACTTGCATTTTAGCCAGAGTTGTCTCCATGGTAAATTCACGTGCAAGAGCTCAATGTTATCTACATGAAACACGTGGACTAACGCCCTCTAGTGGTGAAAAACTATCAAAATGCATTTAGATTAGAGGCGGCCTTCAAGGTCTAAAAAAATTAGCATATGAACCTCCTAGGTTTAGCTTTCAACAAAGGATACCAAGAGAACAAAGCAAAATTGGTGATAAAAGTAAATTGGAAAGTTGTTTAAAATGACATACCCTATTTGAATCATGAAAGTTTTTTTGGACTTGACTGTCCCTTTAAACATGGCGGCTCCCATAGCTAGAGTGGAAAAACCTCAATACATAGCTTATAAATTGTTTTTTTGTTTAATGTCCCTTTAAAAGTGCATGCTGTATCGGATTCATTTTGGTGTGCATGTCTCTTTAATAAAAATAAACCTTTCTTTGTCTACAATAAATCAGTCCTCATGTTCCACACAACAGCATCTCCAGGCTGTTCTGCTATTTATCTATCCTTTTTCTGGTGTAATTACACTCTATTCTCCTGTCTCTCCTAGATTAGCTACACATCACACTGATGCCTAGGTCAAAAAGGAGGGCATTTAAAAAGTAAAGAAATAGGAATGCATGAAGACCTTTAACCTCTGGATGTTTCTATATTCACCAAGTGAGCCAGCAACTGTCTATAGAAGGGTATTGCTTGATATTCTATCACTCTAAAAATAAAGAAATTGATTTATCATAAGCATAAATCTTGCTTTAAGATCACAATCCATTAATCTGCACTACCATTCTTTACTCATCACACCACTCTGTGCTTCTGTCTTGTCGTTTTATCCTCTTTATTTCTTGCCTTTTATTGCCACAGCCTTTCTCTGATTCTTCATGTTGATCTATTACGTTCTTAATTCCCCCCTAAATAATATTATTACTTATTACAACTAAGTATGTGCAAGCACACGTGCGCTAAAGTCACAGTACTAAACATATCAAACGTAATGTCTGTTGTAGTAAAATATGTTTAATCGTGCTTGCGAAAGCGAAACATTAAAACACGTTACACCATTCTTTGTCAAGAAAAAGCTGTTCAAATTGAAATAAAACTATCAGGATATATCCATGCCCTATTGGTGGAAAGTGACACACCTCTCCAAAGACGTTAAATTAATTTATTCAGTACATCATCATTTTTTTTAAATACATAATATATGTTAAACTATTGGGTGTAGCAAAAAAGAATATTTGAGTACCCTGATGTACATGAGAGAGAAGCAATTACACTTTTTTTTCTCCATAAACAAACTAAGTAAAACTGTTCATTATTTTTCACAGTTGAGTCCTGGGACTCCACTTCTAACTGTCTGATAAAGAGTCACGAAAACATCCACTTAAAAAGTTGGTGTATTCAGCACAGAAACATTAATTTTTGAAAATATAAGACTGCAGTATATTTTGAAACAGTCTCTTTTAGTTAGATCAGAAACATTTTTTTTTTATTTTTATTTAGAGGTTACTATAAGCAAACATTAACAAACATTGGAAAACAGCAAATATCATATTAAATAGAGTGTTTCACAAATGGTTCTTCTTGCCCTTAATACATTTAGTGTTTTTAAATTTAAACAACTTTTACTTTACTTTTGCTCGAGTAAATATTTTTTGACATAACTGTTCTTGTATCTGCATGACAGAAAGTTGGGTACAATGTCCTTTTAGACAGACCAGACCATAAGATTCGACTGAGCATCAATAACCGCTAATTCTAGTCTAATCATAGGCAGAACTGTAGATATTAAAGGGACAGTCACATTAATTTTTTATTGTTTAAAAAAAATAGATAATCCCTTTATTTACCATTCCCAAGTTTTGCACAACCAACACTGTTATATTAATACACATTATACATCTATGATTACCTTGTATCTAAGCCTCTGCAGACTGCTCCTTTATTTCAGTTCTTTTGACCGACTTGCATTTTAGCCAGTCAGTGCTGACTCATAAATAACTCCACCGGAGTGAGCACAATGGTATCTATATGACACACATGAACTAGTGCTGCCTAGCTATAAAAAAAGAGGCGGCCTTCAAGGGCTTAGAAATTAGCATATGAACCTACATAGGTTTAGTTTTCAACAAAGAATACCAAGAGAACAAACCAAATATGATGATAAAAGTAAATTGGAAAGTTGTTTAAAATTGCATGCCCTATCTGAATCATGACAGTTTAATTCTGACTTGACTGTCCCTTTAATATATATGATCACTGCACGAGATGAGGGAAACCTGCCCCTGTGAATATGAGTGTTCTAACTGCACATTGGCTCCCAGTGCCTGGGGGAAAGTAAGACTTTTTATACTTCTCCCCTGTTTTCCAAGGGACATAAAAAACACTTTTTATAGTTATAATTTTTTATTTGATTTCCCAGTTTAGCTCTATCAAATTTACTTTATTTCCATAGTATTGTTTGTTGAAGAGAATACCTAAGTTCAAGGAACATGCTCATTTCTGGACTATGTGGTAGAAGTTTTGTAAGAACACTTTTGAGCACTAGATGGAAGCAGTGTTTACAGATTGCAACACATTCTTCCAAAACTGTTGTATACAGTGCTCAAGCCACGTGCACATTCCTGAGCCTAGTTACCTGCTTTTCAATACTGGATACCAAAAGAACAAAGTAAATGTGATAATGTAAGTAAATTTGAATGTATTTATTTTTTTAATTGTAAACTCTATCTGAATCATGTAAGAAAATAGTGAAGTTTCATTGCATACCAGACAAATGCTACAAACTTACCTTTAAAGAGACATTCATCTTAAAATGAAATCCCCCCCCCCCCCAGAATGGTTAACCTTGCATAGGAAAAATAAATCTATGTATTCTACAGAATTCAAAACATGCAACATGGTACTCAGTGATTGTTTTAGATCAATTTAGGAGCTCATTTACATCTTGCCTCTGATTGGTCACCACAGATGTAGTAAATAAAAGTTCTTCAAGAGGTTATGGGTCAAGGATTATGTCACTGGCTCTGAGGCAGAAAAACACAGCAAAAATATACAGTTTAAATGTTCTTTCCATAAATCATTTAACTGCTGCTCTTCATATGCAAGATAGACATTTTTTAGTACAAAATGTAAAGGGATATTCCAGCCAAAATTGGAAATCACATGGGTGCATTTCTGTATTGAGCAGAAGCAATTTTGTAATATACATGAATTAGCAAAAATGCTTCTAATAAAAGCTATAGCTGTTTCTAAAGTGTATTTAACCCTTTAACGACCGAGGACGTGCAGGGTACGTCCTCAAAAAAAAGGCAGTTAACGCCTGAGGACGTACCCTGCACGTCCTCGGTGTGGAAAGCAGCTGGAAGCGATCCTGCTCGCTTCCAGCTGCTTTCCGGTTATTGCAGTGATGCCTCGATACGGAGGCATCCTGCAATAACATTTTTAAGCCATCCGGTGCAGAGAGAGCCACTCTGTGGCCCTCTCTGCCCCGGAGATCGGTGGCTTACTTCGTTGGTGGGTGGGAGCCGGACCGGGAGGCGGGTGGCGGCCATCGATGGCCCTCGTGATGTGGAGGGGGGCGGGATCGTGGGCGGGGATGCAAGGGGGCGCGCACTGACACGCGCACGTGCACGGGAGGGTGGGGACGGGCGTGTGCACGGGGAGGGAGCGGGTGGGAACCGCTACACACAGAATTTTTTTTGTAGGAAAATGAAAACAAACACTTAAATTAAATAAACAAATCAGAGAAAAACTACAATCAGTTAGGTGGTGGGGGTTGGTCTGTGGGGAGGGGGAAGCTACACTACAGAAAAACCGGGCAAAATAATAAAAAAACCCATATTTTTTTTGCAAACTGGGTACTGGCAGACAGCTGCCAGTACCCAAGATAGCCCCAATTAAGGCAGAAGGAAGGCTTAGAGAGCGGTTTTGGGGGGGATCCTACACAGTAGCATATGTAAATATGCTAAAAAAAATGTTTTATTATTTTTAAAAACCCTTTTATTTTAGTACTGGCAGACTTTCTGCCAGTACTTAAGATGGCGGGGACAATTGTGGGGTGGGGAGGGAAGGGAGCTGTTTGGGAGGGATCAGGGGGTGGGATGTGTCAGGTGGGAGGCTGATCTCTACACTAAAGCAAAAATTAACCCTGCAAGCTCCCTACAAACTCCCTAATTAACCCCTTCACTGCTAGCCATAATACACGTGAGAGGCGCAGCAGCATTTATCGGCCTTCTAATTACCAGAAAGCAACGCCAAAGTCATATATGTCTGCTATTTCTGAACAAAGGGGATCCCAGAGAAGCATTTACAACCATTTATGCCATAATTGCACACGCTGTTTGTAAATGATTTCAGTGAGAAACCTAAAATTGTGAAAAATTTTACGTTTTTTTTAATTTGATCGCATTTGGCGGTGAAATGGTGGCATGAAATATACCAAAATGGGCCTAGATCAATACTTGGGGTCGTCTACTACACTACACTAAAGCTAAAATTAACCCTACAAGCTCCCTAAAAGCTCCCTAATTAACCCCTTAACTGCTGGGCATAATACACGTGTGGTGCGCAGTGGCATTTAGCGGCCTTCTAATTACCAAAAAGCAACGCCAAAGCCATATATGCCTGCTATTTCTGAACAAAGGGGATCCCAGAGAAGAATTTACAACCATTTATGCCATAATTGCACAAGCTGTTTGTAAATAATTTCAGTGAGAAACCGAAAGTTTGTGAAAAAATTTGTGAAAAAGTGAACAATTTTTTGTATTTGATCGCATTTGGCGGTGAAATGGTGGCATGAAATATACCAAAATGGGCCTAGATCAATGCTTTGGGATGTCTACTAAAAAAAATATATACATGTCAAGGGATATTCAGGGATTCCTGACAGATATCAGTGTTCCAATGTAACTAGCGCTAATTTTGAAAAAAATTGGTTTGGAAATAGCAAAGTGCTACTTGTATTTATTGCCCTATAACTTGCAAAAAAAGCAAAGAACATGTAAACATTGGGTATTTCTAAACTCAGGACAAAATTTAGAAACTATTTAGCATGGGTGTTTTTTGGTGGTTGTAGATATGTAACAGATTTTGGGGGTCAAAGTTAGAAAAAGTGTGTTTTTTTCCATTTTTCCTCATATTTTATAATTTTTTTTATAGTAAATTACAAGATATGATGAAAATAATGGTATTTTTAGAAAGTCCATTTAATGGCGAGAAAAACGGTATATAATATGTGTGGGTACAGTAAATGAGCAAGAGCAAAATTACAGCTAAACACAAACACCGCAGAAATGTAAAAATAGCCTTGGTCCCAAACGGACAGAAAATGGAAAAGTGCTGTGGTCATTAAGGGGTTAAAGTATGCACCGTGCACCAGCATTTTAAATACACTTGTTCAGGGAGCCCAAGGTGCTTGTACCATCTGGTAATGATTCGATTTGTTAATTGCTGACATGATACAAGCCCCACTGATGATTTGAGCAGCTGCATCATTTAAAATGTGGCTGCAGTGAAAATATCTAGCTATGCTTCACATGCAGAGAAAAATGTTAACACTAAAACAGTGATAACTCTTAAGAGAAGCAATTTTGCCAATACATGTACATGGCAAATATGTTTCTATTCAAAGATGCAATAAATCTATGTGCATTTAAATTTTGACTGGAATGTCCCTTTAATGTGGAATGTGAGGTTAAGAAAAGGTAGAAAGGACATTTAATAAGAGAGGTCCTGAGACAAAATAAAGAATATAGAGGGGATGAGGGTATTTATAAATGTTGTGTCAGGGATGGTCAATTGACGGCCCCTGGGCCATATGCGGCCCTCTGCAATAGTTTTTGTGGCCCCTGGGAAAAAGCAGAACTAAGAATGTGTGCCATAGTTTTTGTGATCACAGAAAAAAACAAAAATGTGTTATTTGGAGGCTGCTTGTGGATGGACAAATCAGGCGGCTGTAAATGTATATGCAGCCCTTAAATGGACATGAAACCTAAATTGTTTCTTTCATGATTCAGATAGAGTAGTGTGCAATTAAGAAAAACTTTCCAATTTATTTCTATTATCAAATAGATTTTTCTCTTTTGGTATCTTTTGTTGAAAAGCAGGTAGGTAGGCTCAGAAGCGTGCATGTGGCTAGAGCACTATATGGCAGCAGTTTTGTAAGAATGCTTTTAACAGTATTATCTATTGTGAAATCTCTGCTATCAATAGCATTCTTGCATAATTGTTGCCATACAGTTCATAAGGCATGTGAATCCTCCCTATGTAGGTATTTTCTTCAAAGAAAAGATTACCATGAGAACTAAGCCAATTTCATAATAGAAGTCAATATCAAACATTTTTACATTTTTTTTGCTTTATCTTAATCATGTAAGATTCATGTCCCTTTAAGGCTACTAATTATTGATCTGTGGCCCCTACATCTTAGGAAGTTAGCCATTACTGTTTTGTGGTAATACTTTGTATTTTAAAGGAATAGAAAAGTCAAACTTAAAGGGACATTCTAGTCAAAATTAAACTTTCATCATTCTGATAGGGCATGTAATTTTACACAACTTTCCAATTTACTTTTATCATCAAATTTGCTTTGTTCTCTTGGTATTCTTTTTTGAAAGCTAAACCTAGGTAGGCGTGTATGCTAATTTCTAAGCCCTTAAAAGCCACCTCTTATCTCAGTGTATTTTGACATTTTTTAAAGCTAGGCAGCGCTTGTTCATGTGTGACATATAAATAACATTGTGCTCACTCCCGCAGAGTTATTTATGAGTTAGCACTGATTGGCTAAAATACATGTCTGTCAAAAGCACTGAGATAAGAAGGCAGTCTGCAGAGGCTTTAGATACAAGGTAATTAAAGAGGCAAAAAGTATATTAATATAACAGTGTTGGTTATGTAAAACTGGGGAATAGGTAATAAAGGGATTATCTTTTTAAACAATAAAAATTCTGGTGAAGACCGTCCCTTTAAACTTAAATAGATTGGGTGGAGCATTAAATTATAAACAACTTTCCTTTTATTATCAATCCTCTCAATATACTTTGTTAACCTTTTGAAGACGTTAGGACGTTCCATGCCGTCCTAACTTGCTGGGCTTTAGCGCCATTAGGACGGCATGGAACGTCCTAGCCATTTGGCTGCCCTGAAGCCAACGGCGCTTACTGCATGGGATCAGGTCATGGTAGGCTCACCCCCCCCCCCCCCCGACCCGATCCCATCATTGAAATCTTGCGATAGTGCATGCTTGGCCTGATCCCATGCAGTAAGCGCCATTGACTGCAGGACAGCCAAATGGCTAGGACATTCCATGCCGTCCTAACGGAGCTAAAGCCCAGCGCAGTTAGGACGGCATGGAACGTCCTAACGTCCTGTTCCGATGTAGACAATGTAAAACAGTCACGCAAGGGTTAAATAGCAATCAAAATCTTAGAAGAGCTCAGGAGCGTGCACGTGTCTTTAGCCATCTGTGAGCAATGATGGCAATAATGTTTATAGCACTGTTATACATAGTTACATATACTGCTGCCATAGAATGCTATAGATACTCTAGGGCAGCAGAGTTTGCAACTTTATATAGCATTGCTAAAAACATTATTGCAAACATTGCTCCCAGATGGCTAAAGACACATGCACGCTCCTGAGCTCACCTACGGTTACAAGAGAACTAAGCAAAAGTTTTAATTAAAAGTAAATTAAAGAGTTGTTTAAAAATTGCATGTTCTTTCTGAATCATAAACATTTATTTTTGACTTTACTGTCCCTGTAATGTTGTGAGAGAGTAACTAGAAGTAGATTATATGAGGGAAAAGGGAAAGAAATATATATTGAGACAGAAATGTGAGCAGAAAGATGTAAAAAAGAAATATAATGCAAAAATATTAAGCACAAACTCATGTAATTCTACAGCCAGAACCAGATCAACCACTTGTTGTCTACAGAGACCTGGGGCACAGCACAAAGGGGAAAGGTCAAGGCATATTAGAGACAAAACAAATGACAGGTCAAAAAAATCTGCCTTGGTCAGGAAAGAGGAATGAACAAAAGGCAAAAAGCCTATCAACAAGCTGAGCCTAAAGACAAATGATGTGGTGTGGTCTCATTAGATGAATCACCATTCTGTACAAACAGATAAGGGGAATTGTTGTTAAATGAGGTAAACTCATCAATTGCATGTGAGTCTGACACTATAGGAATATTTATATAATTGCAATGGGTCACACAGGAATTACATTTGTAAATAATATCTGCAATGAACAGACATTGCAGATTGATTCAAATAGAGCAGCAATTTTAAGCAACTTTCTAATTTACTCCTATTATCATTTGTTCTTAGTTCTCTTGGTATCTTTATTTGAAAAGGCAGGAATGTAAGCTTAGGAACCGACCCATTTTTGGTTCAGAATCAGAACCCTGGATAGCACTTGCTGATTGGTAGCTAGGTAGGCTCATATGCTAATTTCTAAGCCCTTGAAGGCCACCTCTTATCTCAGTGCTTTTTCACAGTTAGGCAGTGCTAGTTCATGTGTGCCATATAGATAACAGTGTGTTCACTCCTGTGGAGTTATTTATGAGTCAGCACTGACTGACTAAAATGCAAGTCTGGGGGCAGTCTGCAGAGGCTTAGATACAAGGTAATCACAGAGGTAAAAAAGTATATTAATATAACCGTGTTGGTTGTGCAAAACTGGGGAATGGGTAATAAAGGGATTATCTATCTTTTTAAACAATACAAATTCTGGAGTAGACCGTCCCTTTAAATATAACAATGTGATAAACAATGCAACAGAGATAAATACATAATTAAAGTCAGCTCCAGGGGGAGCAGTGCATTACTAGGAGCTAACTGAACATATCTGGTGAGCCAATAAAATGAGTCAAATATGTGTATTCACCAATCACCAGCTAGCTGTCAATAGTGTATTGCTGTTCCTTAGCCAATCTAGGTATGCTTTTTAATAAAGGATACCAAGAGAATTTAGAACATTTGATAATAGAAGTAAATTGAAAATTATCTTAAAATTACATACATAATTGCTTGTATGTTTCATTTTGACTTTAATGACCATTAAGGGGTGTAGGAGGGGCATAAGAAAAGATTAAGCGTCATATTTATCAAGCTCTGTATGGAGCTTGATGCCCCCTGTTTCTGGCCAGCCTTCAGGCTCACCGGAAACAGAAGTTATAAAGCATCAGTCTAAAGACTGCTGCTCCATAACCTGTCCGCCTGCTATGAATACTCTTGGGTTGATTGACACCCCCTGGAATCTGCAGGGGGCGGCATTGCACCAGCAGTTCACAAGAGCTGCTGGTGCAATGGTAAATGCCGACAGCGTGCAGCGGACATGAAAACAATTCAAAATAAAAGGTTTTTATATATGTAATTCATCATATGTTGTTTATGCTCTTAAATGCCCATGTGGGCTATTATACAATGGTGAGACCACCCAGCATGTTAGAAACCACATAGGCCAACACAAATTGAACATTAGGAATCCTGATCTCAAACACCTCCCTGTACCCAATCATCAATCATAATCAAGATTTATGGTGCTAGATAGGGTTAACAAAAAGTTTAGCGGTGGAGACAGACAGAATGGACTTCTCTATAAAGAAGCAAATGGATAATGAAGTTAGATACAATGTATCCAAAGGGAATGAACAAAGATTTTGATCTAAATGCATTTATTTAGCAACTGTCTTTTTATATCCCCTATGTCTATCTGGTACTAGTAGTATTTCTTGCTACTCTTCTATCAGGTTGTTTTTAATCTTTGGGCCTTTGTAATGAGACTCCTGTGTGAGACTCTTCAGGGAGGTGTAGGGTTAATTTAAGATGTATGTTAACCATGATGTTTTGTTCCCTCCCACTTTTTTGTGATTGGCTCATTGTTTTAATTAGTTGGGGTATACAGTATCTCACAAAAGTACACCACTAACATTTTTGTTAACATTTTATTATATCTTTTCATGTGACAACACTGAAGAAATGACACTTTGCTACAATGTAAAGTAGTGAGTGTATAATGTAAAGTAGTGAGTGTATAATGTAAAGTAGTGAGTGTATAGCCTGTATAACAGTGTAAATTTGCTGTCCCCTCAAAATAACTCAACACATAGCCATTAATGTCTAAACCGTTGGCAACAAAAGTGAGTACACCCTTAAATGAAAATGTCCAAATTGGGCCCAAAGTGTCAATATTTTGTGTGGTCACCATTATTTTCCAGCACTGCCTTAATCCTCTTGGAGTTCACCAGAGCTTCCCAGGTTGACACTGGAGTCCTCTTCCACTCCTCCATGACGACATCACGGAGCTGGTGGATGTTAGAGACCTTGCGCTCCCCCACCTTCCGTTTGAGGATGCCCCACAGAGGCTCAATAGGGTTTAGGTCAGTCTATCACCTTTACCCTCAGCAAGGTAGTGGTCATCTTGGAGGTGTGTTTTGGGGTCATTATCATGTTGGAATACTGCCCTGTGGCCCAGTCTCCGAAGAGAGGGGATCATGCTCTTCTTCATTATGTCACAGTACATGTTGGCATTCATGGTTCCCTCAATAAACTGTAGCTCCCCAGTGCCAGCAGCACTCATGCAGGCCCAGACCATGACACGCCCCCCACCATGCTGGACTGAAGGCAAGACACACTTGTCTTTTTACTTCTCACCTGGTTGCCACCACACACGCTTGACACCATCTGAACCAAATAAGTTTATCTTGGTCTCATCGGACCACAGGACATGGTTCCAGTAATCCATGTCCTTAGTCTGCTTGTCTTCAGCAAACTGTTTTCATGGCTTTCTTGTGCATCATCTTTAGAAGAGGCTTCCTTCTGGGACGACAGCCATGCAGACCAATTTGATGTAGTGTGCGGCGTATGGTCTGAGCGCTGACAGGCTGACCCCCCACTCCTTCAACCTCTGCAGCAATGCTGGCAGCACTCATACCTCAATTTTCCAAAGATAACCTTTGGATATGACACTGAGCACGTGCACTCAACTTCTTTGGTCGACCATGGCGAGGCCTATTCTGAGTGGAACCTGTCCTGTGAAACCGCTGTATGGTCTTGCCCACCATGCTGCAGCTCAGTTTCAGGGTCTTGGCAATCTTCTTATAGCTTAGGCCATCTTTATGTAGAGCAACAATTCTTTTTTTTAGATCCTCAGAGGATTCTTTGTCATGAGGTGCCATGTTGAACTTCCAATGACTAGTATGAGAGAGTGTGAGAGCAATAACACCAAATTTAACACACCTGCTCCCCATTCACACATGAGACCTTGTAACACTAACGAGTCACATGATACTGGGGAGGGACAATGGCTAATTGGGCACAATTTGGACATTTCCACTTAAGGGCGTACTCACTTTTGTTGCCAACGGTTTAGACATTAATGGCTGTGTGATGAGTTATTTTGAGGGGACAGCATATTTACACTGATATATAGGCTGTACACTCACTACTTTACATTGTATCAAAGTGTCATTTCTTCAGTGTTGTCACATGAAAAGATATAATAAAATATGTACAAAAATGTGAGGTGTGTACTCACTTTTGTGAGATACTGTGTGTATGTGGTCTTTTCACTGTTGTTTTAGCTTAAGAAAGGGGCAGGAGCCAAGAAAAGTTGCTCTTCAATAAACTTATTTTCACCTTTATGAGAGTGCAGCCTTTGCCTTGTTTCTTTCCCATATGGGCAACTGTTAAGTACATGATTGCTAAAAAGCTAAAAGACCCAGATGTCTACAGAAAAACAAGAAAATAGAGAGACGTACTCACTGAGACAAGGCCAGTGCCACTCAGGGTGCATTCTCTTTTTGCACACTGTGCCTTTTCACAGAGAAAAAATATCCTGTAGCATATCAGTCTGATTTTGCCCAATGACAGTCCATCACCGAAATACCAGGCAATTCTTCTCTGAACAACCCCCCGACGTACGTTTCGGCCTCTCTTGGGCCTCGTCAGTGAGGTGCAGCTGCATATCTCTAGGGAATGTGTGCAAGGAGTCCATATCTGGTTTCCCCCTTTTACTCTTAGGGAGAACTAAGAGCAATTTACATAAAAACAAGAAAATAGAGAGACGCACTCACTGAGACAGAACAATAGCTAGAAAAACTTCCAAGGCCCAAGAGAGGCCGAAACGTACCTCTAGGGTTTGTTGTTTGTCTTGTTCAGAGAAGAAATGCCTGGTATTTCGGTGCTAGACTTTCATTGGGCAGGATCAGACTGATATGCTACAGGATATTTTTTCTCTGTGAAAAGGCATAGAGTGCAAAAAGAGACTGCACCCTGAGTGGCACTGGCCTTGTGGACAAGCACTGAAGTTTTGCTAGCTATTGTTCTGTCTCAGTGAGTGCGTCTCTCTATTTTCTTGTCCAGATGTCTACACAATTCTCAGGTACCTAACTGCAATTACAGAACCCTTTTTATGAAACCCTAAATGCCCCTCACTGTATTACAAGTTTATCTAGAATAGGTTGCATATAACAAACAATTGTGACTTCAACATGTTAGCATTGACTCGTATTGTGTTCCATTCTATTTAAAGGGATAGTATAGTCATAATTAAACTTTCATGAATCAGATAGAGCAGCAATTTTAAGCAACTTTCTAATTTATTCCTATTATCAATTTTTCTTCGTTCTCTTTATATCTTTATTTGAAAAAGCAGGAATGAAAGCTTAGGAAACGGCCCATTTTTGGTTAAGAACCTGGGTAGCACTTGCTGATTGGTGTCTAAATGTAGCCACCAATCAGCAAGCGCAACCCAGGTTGTTAAACCAAAAATGGTCCGGCTCCTAAGCTTACATTCCAGCCTTTTCAAATAAAGATACCAAGAGAACTAAGAAAAAATGATAATAGGAGTAAATTAGAAAGTTGCTTAAAATGGCATGCTCTATCTGAATCATTTAAATTTGACTAGACTATTCTTTTAATATAATTTTACAGAGCCGGTTTAAAACACCAAGATTCCACTGTTTTTTTTGCATTTTTAAAATTAAAAAATCATTTTGCCACAATTTAAAGGGACATTAGTCAATTTGTAGACGTGACAATTTAACTGAGCACATTTTAAAAGCAGATGTTCATGGAATAATTTCATTTTTATGGAGGTATTTCCTCTGCACACCAAAAAAATGAAGGGGAATTCTTCATCAATCAGTGACCCGAGTATGAGTTGTGCACAAACATTTTGTATTTATCTGTTTTTAAAAGCCAAATTATAATTAGTTCATCAGTAATACAAGACAGTTTTAGGCGGGTAACAATATAAATTATCAATCTGAACAATTTTAATTCAAATTATTTTATTTGTAAAAGAATATTTTATTTATTTTTCTGCTCTTTTTTTCCCCTTTCAATTCAGTGTCCCTTTAACAGTTACCAGTATTAATGTATTACTTTGCTAATTATGGAGACAACTTATCTTTTTCCTAGCCATAAAGCAGGGACACCAAATGACTACATTCTATAGTTTTTTTTAGTTTTTCTTGTAACAATCAAGCTTTTGATGTTTTTGAGTAAATAAAAGGCTGAAGTAAATAAATGGTTAATGTCCAAGACCTTTAGGGTGTCAATGTGATCCTCTAAGTTCAGGAGCTGTGAGTCAGCGGCCTGTAATATTTAATGCTATTGTTCTGGCATCAAGCTTCACTGCTATTGTCCAGCGTTGGTCCAACCTCACGTTTAGTGGACTGTGGGAACGGATTAGAGTTTCATGCCCGTTTCTCTCTCTTGCATAAATTCTTGATCAAAGGCATTCCTTGAATGACAAAGCACTGTATATGGTGTCACATGACCTGGCCAGACTTCACCAGTACTAGCTAAAAAACACACACTGCCATTGTTCTTTAGCCTGAACATCCCATAATGTAATTGCCAATGTCCTATGAGTTTGCAAAAAAAAAAAAGCTTATTTTGCTGATGGTCTGTGACAGCTTTGGTGTAGCCCCCGTTATAATGATCACAGAGTTAGACTATGTGAAGTAGACACACTTTTGTAACACAATTTGCTTCTCTCAACATACTATCTCCCTAGAGAACCTTCATTACAATTTAAATGGAAACCAGGAACATGCTGAAATATTAGAAGAATACTGGACATCTTTACCTTACCTTAAAGGGATAGTCTAGTCAAAATAAATGACTAAATGTAGCCACCAAACAGCAAGCGCTACCAAGGTGTTGAACCAAAAATGGGCCGGCTCCTATGTTTACATTCTTGCTTTTTCAAATAAAAAATACCAAGAGAACGAAGAAAAATTAATAGGAATAAATGATAAAGTTGCTTAAAATTGCATACTCTATCTGAATCATGAAAGTTTAAAGGAATACTAAACCAACACATTTTCTTTCATGATTCAGATAGAGCATGCAATTTTAAGCAACATTATAATGTATTCCTATTATTAATTTGTCTTCATTATCTTGCTATCTTTATTTGAGGAAGCAGAAATGTAAGGTTAGGAGCCAGCCCCTTTTTAGTTCAGCATCTGGGTAGCGATTGCTGATTGGTAGCTACATTTAGACACCAAATAACAAGCTCTACCCTGATGCTGAACCAAAAATGGGCCGGCTCTTAAGCTTAAATTAAAATAAAATGTTCAAATAAAGATAGCAACGCATACATATCTGTATTTGCACAGATATGTATTTAGGTGTTGCATTTTATCAAATATATCTGGTGCCGGAATAAACCGGGTGCCACAAACTATAGCCATTTTTGTGATTCGGTTTACGAACAAATTACAAATTCAAAACGTTTGCCCCTCTAGTTTATATCAGATGTGCCGGCCTCATGATAGTGAAGTCACCACGTGCACATTTACATTTTTCCAATCACCAGCCGTGGAAACTGTGAGCAAAAGGAAAAACAGACAAAAGGACACATTGTAATATATAATACAGAAGACCAAAGTCTATTGGATAAAGTCTACCTAATAGATTTAAAGGGATATAAAAACCCAAAATAAAATATTTTGTGATTGACAGAGCATACAATTTTAAAAACATTTCCAATTTGCTTTATTACTGTGTTCTTGTTAAGGAGATACCTAGGTAGTTATCTGGAGCACTATACGACTGGAAGTAGTGATGTTCTGGCACTTGCAAATGAATAAAATTCTTCAAAACTGCTGGCCATATAATGCTCCAGATATGTCCCGCTCCTGAGCTTACTTCCCTGCTATTCAGCCAAAGATATCAAGAGAACAAAGAAAATTTGATAATAGATGAAAATTAGAAAGTTGTTTAAAATTGTATTCTCTGTCTGAATCATGAAAAAGAAAAATGTTGGGTTTCATACTCTAATTCATAACAGCAGATAAAGTCCCACTCGGGAGACCTAAGCAGGAATAAGCGAGCAAACCAGCAGTTAGAGTCACACAATCCTGCCAGTCATCTGCTAGCTCTGTTCAGCGTAGGAGACACAAGGTATACAAAAATATACCTGTGTGCTCAGCCCCTTTGTGGAGGTTAAACACATAACGTAAGGCAACAATGATATGTCATTTTTCCACTTCAAAGCCCATAACTGCTACATTACTTATTGGACTCCTTTAATTTGTCTCTGGACGTATTTACTCTCATCTGTATGTTTTATAACCCCTTAAAGGGATAGTAAACCCAAATATTTACTTTCATGATTCAGATAGAGCAGCAATTTTAAGCAACTTTCTAATTGAATCCTATTACCAATTTTTCTTCATTCTCTGGGTATCTTTATTTGAAAAAGCAGTAATGAAAGCTTTGGAGCCGGCCTATTTTTGGTTCAGTACCCTGGATAGGGTTTGTGGATTGGTGGCTACATTTAGCCATCCAATAAGCAAGCGCAACCCAGGTCCTCAACCTAAAATGGGCCGGCTCCAAAGCTTTTATTTTTGCTTTTTCAAATAAAGATAGCAAGAGAACAAAGAAATTTTGATAATAGAAGTAAATTAGAAAGTTGCTTAAAATTGCATGCTCTATCTGAATCATGAAATAAAATATTTGGGTTTACTATCCCTTTAAGGACGGAGGCAATTGTGCAAGTTCTGAATGTAAACAAAACCTAGAATTTAAGCTATTTGTTTGTTCAACCATAATTTACCTTTTCACATTAAAGGGACAGTCAACCTAAAAATTACTTTAACTTATTTAGATTAGTTAACTAACTATCTTTACAGTAAACTGTAGCCAAATTTCCATCAAATAAACTTTGGCAGAAAATAAACTTAATAGATCTCATCTGGCAGTTTGGAAATGGCCGCCTGACTCCTCCTTCTCTGACGTCTCCCAAAAGCTTGCACTAGTACAGGATCCTTTTCTCGAGTCTAGTAGTCTCGTCCCTGCGCGCTCCTGCAATTTCAGCTAACAGCTGTTCATACCCGGCCGGCACTCACTGCCTCTCATCCATGCTGTGTGCTGTGTGTTACAAAGACTGAGAGGCAGTGAGTGCCGGGCAGGCAGCGATATGATGGTCTCAGATTAGAGAGAAATGTTTTATTTTTTTGTATTTCCCTCACTACACAGTCCTCTCTGATCGACTTTTTCGCGCACAATCAGCAATACTTGTATATAAGATTTATAATTCTGACAGATGGCAATTGTAAGAAAGAGGAACTCTGTGAAATGTTGGCACAGGTTGTTTTAAATGAATTAAATTCATTCCAGCTATCACTGTGTTTGTACCTTGATTTCCCCCAGAAGATTTCACCTATTTGATTCTACTGAAAGAAATACAATTTGCTTACTAAGCAGAGGCTTCATAACGTTCCTTGTTACACAAAATGTCATATCCTGTATAAAAAAAAATACGCTGAGCTGCAGGGTAGCGCTTTGTACTATTGGACAATTAACCTACTAGTATAGAGAATAATGGATTGTACAATCTATATAGCAGAGTGTCATTCGATGTTGAAAGCTTGCATATACCTGCTGTGTTAAATGTAATTGCGCTCCACCGTTCACTTACTTTACATTATAAGATAACTTGTGTATGTTTAAAATACAGTTTATACAAACATGGTGATTCAATATTATGTAGGAGATATATACTTAACTATTCACATTCATGTCATTACCGGTATTTGGGTATGCAGTATATTGGTATTAAATTAACTAAGTACTTGTGCAGTTATTGTTACCACATATTAATCTAAGTGGTTGGATCCTTCTATACCCTCCTTCTATGTAACACTCCAAACCGGAGGTTCTGCGATAGATATAACTGTTAACGCTTCACTAAATCAGTGGTTCCACCCCAATGCAAGGAGACTGATTCTCTTATATATCGAATCTTGTAACCAGAATATTACGTTATTATGGGACCCCATCGTTGTTGTATTTTTAACCAGGGGGGTTGTGTGGGATGATAATAACGTAATATTCTGGTTACAAGATTCGATATATAAGAGAATCAGTCTCCTTGCATTGGGGTGGAACCACTGATTTAGTGAAGCGTTAACAGTTATATCTATCGCAGAACCTCCGGTTTGGAGTGTTACATAGAAGGAGGGTATAGAAGGATCCAACCACTTAGATTAATATGTGGTAACAATAACTGCACAAGTACTTAGTTAATTTAATACAAATATACTGCATACCCAAATACCGGTAATGACATGAATGTGAATAGTTAAGTATATATCTCCTACATAATATTGAATCACCATGTTTGTATAAACTGTATTTTAAACATACACAAGTTATCTTATAATGTAAAGTAAGTGAACGGTGGAGCGCAATTACATTTAACACAGCAGGTATATGCAAGCTTTCAACATCGAATGACACTCTGCTATATAGATTGTACAATCCATTATTCTCTATACTAGTAGGTTAATTGTCCAATAGTACAAAGCGCTACCCTGCAGCTCAGCGTATTTTTTTTTATACAGGATATGACATTTTGTGTAACAAGGAACGTTATGAAGCCTCTGCTTAGTAAGCAAATTGTATTTCTTTCAGTAGAATCAAATAGGTGAAATCTTCTGGGGGAAATCAAGGTACAAACACAGTGATAGCTGGAATGAATTTAATTCATTTAAAACAACCTGTGCCAACATTTCACAGAGTTCCTCTTTCTTACAATTGCCATCTGTCAGAATTATAAATCTTATATACAAGTAATGCTGATTGTGCGCGAAAAAGTCGATCAGAGAGGACTGTGTAGTGAGGGAAATACAAAAAAATAAAACATTTCTCTCTAATCTGAGACCATCATATCGCTGCCTGCCCGGCACTCACTGCCTCTCAGTCTTTGTAACACACAGCACACAGCATGGATGAGAGGCAGTGAGTGCCGGCCGGGTATCAACAGCTGTTAGCTGAAATTGCAGGAGCGCGCAGGGACGAGACTACTAGACTCGAGAAAAGGATCCTGTACTAGTGCAAGCTTTTGGGAGACGTCAGAGAAGGAGGAGTCAGGCGGCCATTTCCAAACTGCCAGATGAGATCTATTAAGTTTATTTTCTGCCAAAGTTTATTTAGATGGAAATTTGGCTACAGTTTACTGTAAAGATAGTTAGTTAACTAATCTAAATAAGTTAAAGTAATTTTTGGGTTGACTGTCCCTTTAAGTGCTCTCACAGTTGCTATATATTTATTTATTATTTGTATTTATAAAATATTTTACCAGGAAGGATACTATGAGATTTCTCTCGTTTTAAAGTATGTCCTGGGTCTACAAAACATTGTACAATAGAATACAAAAACAATATTAATACATAATATATGAAAAATGTAACATAGAACAGGTAGGAAATATTTAATCAACCATGACAGGTGCATTCTGTTTTGAGATATGTAGAGAGGGATCTCTTAAAGGATTTTAGGCTTGGGGAAGGTTTGAAAGTGTGCGGGAGGTCGTTCCATAACTGTGGCGCTCTGTAGGAAAAGGAGGATCGAGCTGCTTTCTTTTCTTTCATGTAATTAGCAAGAATCCATGAGCTAGTGACGTATGGGATATACATTCCTACCAGGAGGGGCAAAGTTTCCCAAACCTCAAAATGCCTATAAATACACCCCTCACCACACCCACAAATCAGTTTTACAAACTTTGCCTCCTATGGAGATGGTGAAGTAAGTTTGTGCTAGATTCTACGTTGATATGCGCTCCGCAGCAGGTTGGAGCCCGGTTTTCCTCTCAGCGTGCAGTGAATGTCAGAGGGATGTGAGGAGAGTATTGCCTATTTGAATTCAATGATCTCCTTCTACGGGGTCTATTTCATAGGTTCACTGTTATCGGTCGTAGAGATTCATCTCTTACCTCCCTTTTCAGATCGACGATATACTCTTATATATACCATTACCTCTACTGATTCTTGTTTCAGTACTGGTTTGGCTTTCTACTACATGTAGATGAGTGTCCTGGGGTAAGTAAGTCTTATTTTCTGTGACACTCTAAGCTATGGTTGGGCACTTTTATATAAAGTTCTAAATATATGTATTCAAACATTTATTTGCCTTGACTCAGAATGTTCAACGTTCCTTATTTCAGACAGTCAGTTTCATATTTGGGATAATGCATATGAATCAATCAATTTTTTTCTTACCTTAAAATTTTACTTTTTTCCCTGTGGGCTGTTAGGCTCGCGGGGGCTGAAAATGCTTCATTTTATTACATCATTCTTGGCGCGGACTTTTTTGGCGCAAATTTTTTTTCTGTTTCCGGCGTCATACGTGTCGCCGGAAGTTGCGTCATTTTTGACGTTTTTTGCGCCAAAAGTGTCGGCGTTCCGGATGTGGCATCATTTTAGCGCCAAAAGCATTTAGGCGCCAAATAATGTAGGCGTCTTTTTTGGCGCTAAAAAATATGGGCGTCACTATTGTCTCCACATTATTTATTGCTTCTGGTTGCTAGAAGCTTGTTCACTGACATTTTTTCCCATTTTTTCCCAATTTAAGGAATTTGATCAATTTTGCTTTATATGTTGTTTTTTCTATTACATATTGCAAGATGTCCCAGATTGACACTCAGAAGATACTTCTGGAAAAACGCTGCATGGTGCTGGATCGACCAAAGTTAGGTGTATCTGCTGTAAAATTGTGGTATCTGTTCCTCCAGCTGTTGTTTGTAATGAATGTCATGACAAACTTGTTAATGCAGATAATATTTCCTTTAGTAATGTTACATTACCTGTTGCTGTTCCGTCAACATCTAATTCTCAGAGTGTTCCTGTTAACATAAGAGATTTTGTTTCTAAATCCATTAAGAAGGCCATGTCTGTTATTCCTCCTTCTAGTAAACGTAAAAGGTCTTTTAAAACTTCTCATTTTTCAGATGAATTTTTAAATGAACATCATCATTCTGATTCTGATAATGGTTCCTCTGGTTCAGAGGATTCTGTTTCAGAGGTTGATGCTGATAAATCTTCATATTTATTCAAAATGGAATTTATTCGTTCTTTACTTAAAGAAGTCTTAATTGCATTAGAAATAGAGGATTCTGGTCCTCTTGATACTAAATCTAAACGTTTAAATAAGGTTTTTAAATCTCCTGTAGTTATTCCAGAAGTTTTTCCTGTCCCTGATGCTATTTCTGAAGTAATCTCCAGGGAATGGAATCATTTGGGTAATTCATTTACATCTTCTAAACGTTTTAAGCAATTATATCCTGTGCCAGCTGACAGATTAGAGTTTTGGGACAAAATCCCTAAAGTTGATGGGGCTATCTCTACTCTTGCTAAACGTACTACTATTCCTACGGCAGATAGTACTTCCTTTAAGGATCCTTTGGATAGGAAGATTGAATCCTTTCTAAGAAAAGCTTACTTATGTTCAGGTAATCTTCTTAGACCAGCTATATCTTTAGCGGATGTTGCTGCAGCTTCAACTTTTTGGTTAGAAGCTTTAGCGCAACAAGTAACAGATCATAATTCTCATAGCATTGTTAATCTTCTTCAACATGCTAATAACTTTATTTGTGATGCCATCTTTGATATCATTAGAGTCGATGTCAGGTATATGTCTCTAGCTATTTTAGCTAGAAGAGCTTTATGGCTTAAAACTTGGAATGCTGATATGTCTTCTAAGTCAACTTTGCTTTCCCTTTCTTTCTAGGGTAATAAATTATTTGGTTCTCAGTTGGATTCTATTATCTCAACTGTTACTGGAGGGAAAGGAACTTTTTTTACCACAGGATAAAAAATCTAAAGGTAAATTTAGGTCTAATAATAGTTTTCGTTCCTTTCGTCACAATAAGGAACAAAAGCCTGATCCTTCACCCACAGGAGCGGTATCAGTTTGGAAACCATCTCCAGTCTGGAATAAATCCAAGCCTTTTAGAAAACCAAAGCCAGCTCCCAAGTCCACATGAAGGTACGGCCCTCATTCCAGCCCAGCTGGTAGGGGGCAGATTACGTTTTTTCAAAGAAATTTGGATCAATTCAATTCACAATCTTTGGATTCAGAACATTGTTTCAGAAGGGTACAGAATTGGCTTCAAGATAAGGCCTCCTGCAAAGAGATTTTTTCTTTCCCGTGTCCCAGTATATCCAGCGAAAGCTCAAGCATTTCTGAAATGTGTTTCAGATCTAGAGTTGGCTGGAGTAATTATGCCAGTTCCAGTTCTGGAACAGGGGCTGGGGTTTTATTCAAATCTCTTCATTGTACCAAAGAAGGAGAATTCCTTCAGACCAGTTCTGCATCTAAAAATATTGAATCGTTATGTAAGGATACCAACATTCAAAATGGTAACTATAAGTTCTATCCTGCCTTTTGTTCAGCAAGGGCATTATATGTCCACAATAGATTTACAGGATGCATATCTGCATATTCCGATTCATCCAGATCACTATCAGTTTCTGAGATTCTCTTTCCTAGACAAGCATTACCAGTTTGTGGCTCTGCCGTTTGGCCTAGCAACAGCTCCAAGAATTTTTACAAAGGTTCTTGGTGCCCTTCTGTCTGTAATCAGAGAACAGGGTATTGTGGTATTTCCTTATTTGGACCATATCTTGGTACTTGCTCAGTCTTCACATTTAGCAGAATCTCATACGAATCGACTTGTGTTGTTTCTTCAAGATCATGGTTGGAGGATCAATTTACCGAAAAGTTCATTGATTCCTCAAACAAGGGTAACCTTTTTAGGTTTCCAGATAGAATCAGTGTCCATGACTCTGTCTCTGACAGACAAGATACGTCTAAAATTGATCTCAGCTTGTCGAAACCTTCAATCACAATCATTCCCTTCGGTAGCCTTATGCATGGAAATTCTAGGTCTTATGACTGCTGCATCGGACGCAATCCCCTTTGCTCGTTTTCACATGCGACCTCTTCAGCTCTGTATGCTGAACCAGTGGTGCAGGGATTACACAAAGATATCTCAATTAATATCTTTAAAACCGATTGTATGACGCTCTCTGACGTGGTGGACAGATCACCATTGTTTAGTTCAGGGGGCTTCTTTTGTTCTTCCGACCTGGACTGTAATTTCAACAGATGCAAGTCTGACAGGTTGGGGAGCTGTTTGGGGGTCTCTGACAGCACAAGGGGTTTGGGAATCTCAGAAGGTGAGATTACCAATCAATATTTTGGAACTCCGTGCAATTTTCAGAGCTCTTCAGTCATGGCCTCTTCTAAAGAGAGAATCGTTCATTTGTTTTCAGACAGACAATGTCACAACTGTGGCATACATCAATCATCAAGGAGGGACTCACAGTCCTCTGGCTATGAAAGAAGTATCTCGAATACTGGTATGGGCGGAATCCAGCTCCTGTCTAGTTTCTGCGGTTCATATCCCAGGTATAGACAATTGGGAAGAGGATTATCTCAGTCGCCAAACGTTACATCCGGGCGAATGGTCTCTTCACCCAGAGGTATTTCTTCAGATTGTTCAAATGTGGGGACTTCCAGAAATAGATCTGATGGCTTCTCATCTAAACAAGAAGCTCCCCAGGTATCTGTCCAGATCCAGGGATCCTCAGGCGGAAGCAGTGGATGCATTGTCACTTCCTTGGAAGTATCATCCTGCCTATCTCTTTCCGCCTCTAGTTCTTCTTCCAAGAGTAATTTCCAAGATTCTGCTTGTTTGTTCTGCTGGTGGCTCCAGCATGGCCTCACAGGTTTTGGTATGCGGATCTTGTCCGGATGGCCTCTTGCCAACCGTTGACTCTTCCGTTAAGACCAGACCTTCTGTCACAAGGTCCTTTTTTCCATCAGGATCTCAAATCCTTAAATTTAAAGGTATGGAGATTGAACACTTGATTCTTAGTCAAAGAGGTTTCTCTGACTCTGTGATTAATACTATGTTACAGGCTCGTAAATCTGTATCTAGGAAGATATATTATAGAGTCTGGAAGACTTACATTTCTTGGTGTCTTTCTCATCATTTTTCCTGGCATTCTTTTAGAATTCCGAGAATTTTACAGTTTCTTCAGGATGGTTTGGATAAAGGTTTGTCTGCAAGTTCCTTGAAGGGACAAATCTCTGCTCTTTCTGTTCTTTTTCACAGAAAGATTGCTAATCATCCTGATATTCATTGTTTTGTACAAGCTTTGGTTCGTATAAAACCTGTCATTAAGTCAATTTCTCCTCCTTGGAGTTTGAATTTGGTTCTGGGGGCTCTTCAAGCTCCTCCGTTTGAACCTATGCATTCATTGGACATTAAATTACTTTCTTGGAAAGTTTTATTTCTTTTGGCCATCTCTTCTGCTAGAAGAGTTTCTGAATTATCTGCTCTTTCTTGTGAGTCTCCTTTTCTGATTTTTCATCAGGATAAGGCTGTGTTGCGAACTTATTTTAAATTTTTACCTAAGGTTGTGAATTCTAACAACATTAGTAGAGAAATTGTGGTTCCTTCATTATGTCCTAATCCTAAGAATTCTAAGGAGAAATCATTGCATTCTTTGGATGTAGTTAGAGCTTTGAAATATTATGTTGAAGCTACTAAGAATTTCCGAAAGACTTCTAGTCTATTTGTTATCTTTTCCGGTTCTAGGAAAGGTCAGAAGGCCTCTGCCATTTCTTTGTCATCTTGGTTAAAATCTTTAATTCATCATGCCTATGTCGAGTCGGGTAAAACTCCGCCTCAGAGGATTACAGCTCATTCTACTAGGTCAGTTTCTACTTCCTGGGCGTTTAGGAATGAAGCTTCGGTTGATCAGATTTGCAAAGCAGCAACTTGGTCTTCTTTGCATACTTTTACTAAATTCTACCATTTTGATGTGTTTTCTTCTTCTGAAGCAGTTTTTGGTAGAAAAGTACTTCAGGCAGCTGTTTCAGTTTGATTCTTCTGCTTATAATTTCAGTTTTTTTCATTATAAGATTTAAACTTTATTTTGGGTGTGGATTATTTTCAGCGGAATTGGCTGTCTTTATTTTATCCCTCCCTCTCTAGTGACTCTTGCGTGGAAGATCCACATCTTGGGTAGCCATTATCCCATACGTCACTAGCTCATGGACTCTTGCTAATTACATGAAAGAAAACTTAATTTATGTAAGAACTTACCTGATAAATTCATTTCTTTCATATTAGCAAGAGTCCATGAGGCCCACCCTTTTTGTGGTGGTTATGATTTTTTTGTATAAAGCACAATTATTCCAATTCCTTATTTTTTATGCTTTCGCACTTTTTTCTTATCACCCCACTTCTTGGCTATGCGTTAAACTGATTTGTGGGTGTGGTGAGGGGTGTATTTATAGGCATTTTGAGGTTTGGGAAACTTTGCCCTTCCTGGTAGGAATGTATATCCCATACGTCACTAGCTCATGGACTCTTGCTAATATGAAAGAAATGAATTTATCAGGTAAGTTCTTACATAAATTATGTTTTTGTATGGAGGCAAACTAAATAATGTGCTGGTACTGGATCGGAGGTTATAGGAGGTGGGAATAGCCGGGGAGAGCATTCTGCTCCGGTAGGGTGGGAGCTTCCTAGAAAAGCTCTTAAACACAAGGCTGCGAAGATGGAGGGTGCGTCTGGATTCCAGCATCAGCCAGTTTAGTTCTTTTAGCATGTCACAATGGTGGGTCCTGTAGTTACATTGTAGCACAAAGTGGCAGAACGAGTTATACAATGTATTAAGTTTATTAAGGTGAGTTTGCGGTGCAGGTGCATATACTACATCCCCATAATCAATGAGAGGCATCAGCATTTGCTGTACAATCTTTTCCTTTACTGTAGGGCTGAGGCAGGATTTGTTTCTTTAGAGGGCACCTAGTTTTGGATAAAGTTTAGATGCAAGTTTTTCTATGTGGAGACCAAAAGATAGATTGGGATCTAACAACATACCCAAGTATTTGAAAGTGTGGACTGTGGTCAATGTGCAATTTGATTTTGTTTTGATGCGTAGATGGGAACTTTGCAGTTTGTGTAATTTAGGTACCAATCCAAAGATCATTGTGACATTTTTGTCAGTGTTTAGGAATAGTTTGTTTTTTGAGATCCACTTTTCTACCCACTGGCCTTGGAGCACTGCCTCAAGCTGCGGCAGATCGGATTTGCTTGCATAGATTACTGTGTCATCTGCATACATGTGTACAGTTGAGGATTTGCAGACATTAGGTGAGAATGGAACCTTGGGGAACACCACACGTGACTGGGAGAGTGAGGGAGTCGCTGTCATAAATGGAGACATATTATGATCGAAACCAGGTTAGCGGACGATCACCAATACCTTTTATGGATGGGCACTACTCCTGCAGTCTTCCAAAGTTTGGGTATGTATCCAGACGCCAAGGATTAGTTAATTAGGGTTGTGACAGGTTTAGCAATTGCCAGCACACTGAGCTTCAACAGCATTGCTGGAATTTGACCAGGTCCAGACTGGTATTTCATTTTTAGATTATTAAGGTGTTTCTTAATGACATTGATGGGTACAGGTCTAAAATTGAACTTCTCTTTGCAGATTTAGTGGGGCCTGATCCACAGTTGTAATTTCAGGATGTGTGTCATTTATTAGTTTGTTAATCAGGGTGGTTGGGCATCTGATAAAATAATTGATAAAGGCATTTGCTACTTTTAAGGGAAGTTGCAGGGTTTGGTTATCCACCTTGACAGTGGAGGGTTGGGAGTGGGTTGGGGGAGTGTGTAAGTTATTTATGACTTTCCAAAACTTTCTAGGGTGTGATGTTATTGTTCAGATTTTCACAGAAATATTGGGCCTTGGCCAATTTTGTTTGTTTAGTGCATATATTTCGCCATTGTCTGTATACACAGTGATCGTTCATAGAGCCAGTATGCTTGAACTTTGACCACGAGTCCCGAAACTGGTACATTTGAATGAGGTCAGCTGTGATCCAATTCATATGCGCTCCTTTTACTCTCACCTTATGCAGTGGGGCATGCAAATTCCAAACTTGTAGTAGTTTGGAATGAAAGAATTCAACTGCAGAGTCTAAATATGGAATTAGGTTTAATCTGTGCCAGGGGAGGTTCTTTAGAGATGAATGAAAATTAAAATGTTTTGAAGGACCTGGTGATTTTAACCTTGAGAGAGGATTTAGTAGCTTTTATTTTGCGAACGCTGTACACTAAGCAGTGGTCACTGAAACTGTTAGGGAGAACACCTACCTCCTGGATTCGGTCAGGAGTAGTGGAGAGAATCCAATCGAGCAAGGTGTGGTTATGGCTTTTAATGCTTATACGAGTTGGGGAGGAGATTAATTGCGTTAGATGCAAAGTCTTAAACGGTGAGCAAGAACTATTGTTTTTAGGATTCAGCCAATCAATATTAAAATCTCCAAAGACCAAAATTTCACTTTTTGCGTTTTGAGCTATGGTTTCACTAAGGAGATGGGCTATGTCAGAAAGAGAATGCACAGGGGAGCTAGGTGGGTGGTAGATTCCTGCAACAATGATTGATTTACTGCACAGGATCTCAATTGTGCCAGAAAGGAAATCGAAGGTGGCAGGAGAGCTTCATTTTTGTAAGGGGGTGTACTTTATGGAATTGTCAACATAAATTACAATGCTGCCTCCTCTTTTTGCTCTATCATTTCTATAGCATGAATAACCATGTATTGCAATGGCAAAGTCAGGTATTTTTGCGGTTAGCCACGATTCAGAGATCACAATGATTTTGGACTTGTAATGTGAACACCATTCTTGCAGTGCATCCATTTTTGGTAGTAAGCTTTTTAGAGGACAAATAGTGCTTTCTTTTGACATCAAATCTTTATATTTGAACTATAATTTAATATAAATAAAATCTAAGTGTGAAAAATTAAGACATTTTATGTTTTCCAAGCACACACACAATTTTTTATTGTGAATATTATAATCCTGATAGGTTTTATTGCAATAAAACACCCATATTTGTATTCAGCAATGTCCCACAAGTACAACAATACCCCCATGTACATGTTTTCTGGGATTTCGGGTTGTTAAAGGCCCAAATATGGGGCCTGCTCATTTACATGGAATGTTAAATTTGACAAATTGATTTTCTGGGCCTATGTGTTGCTTTTGAGACATCAGGGCAGCCCAGGAAAGAATATTACACCCATGATGGCATACTATTTGCAAAAGAAGACAACCCAGGGTATTGCAAAAGGGATATGTCCAGCCTTTATTAGTAGCTACTTAGTTGGAAAAAACTGACTAAATTTATATAATCATTCTTATATGTTTTACTACTATAAAACACCCATATTCGTGTTCAGCAAAGTCCCCATGCACTTCATTGAGTCGCCTCATCAAATATATATATATGATGCACTGTAATTCCCCCATCTTCACTATCTTTTTTGCCTCCAACTCGGGGGTTCAAGGTTCACTTGGGGTTGATACCAGAGCATCGGCAGGGCGTCCCCCTTGAACCCCCCCAGGCAGATGCAAAAATAAATAAATAGCGAAGATGGGAGAATTACAGTGCACTGTATATATATATATATGTGCTTAGAGATTAAATTCTGTGGTGGAGCGCATACGCAGTGATTCAATCTTTTCTCAGACTTGCTCTCGGCCCCATAAGAATGCTGGACTGGGGTTATTGGATTGTGGTGATGCGATGAATAATTTGGTGACACAGTGGAGCTCATGCGCTCTGACTGGATTTGCGGTCAGACAGCTTAGCTGTGTCACCGTAAGTGACGTGGACAAGCATTCTTATGAGGTTAAGGAAAATTTTAGAACAACTGCCCATTTCAGTCTTCATATATGGAAATTGGACACATTGATTTTTGGGCTTATGTCGCCTTTGAAACCGTATGGCAGCCCAGGAATTAAATAAAAAAAATAATAAAAATGACAAAAAGGGTTACATTTTAATTTAAAAAAAAAAAAGTTACACCCCAAAAGTACTGATCAGAGTGATCAAATCTATAACACTGTTTTCAGTTTTTTTTTTAATTAAAACTCTATAAAGGACGGTGGGACACTTTGGGACACTGATCTGTCTTCCCCTCTCACCTCAGAACGCACTGAGAGAGAGAGGAAGCAGAGACAGTGCTGACAGCCAATGATTCCACTCATTGTCACTGAAATCCCAGCTCTGATTGGACCCTGGGAGACTGCGTGAGTTCCCAGGCAAGTCCACTAGCCGGATCAAGCTGTTTTTTTGTTTTTTTTTACATGTTGGGGGAGCAGGGAGCCCCACAAGTGCTAACAGCATTAAAGCCCAGCACTTTAAAGAGACATAAAACCCAAACATTTTCTTTCAGGATTCAGATAGAACATACATTTTTAAACAACTTTGCAATATACTACTATTTTTAAATTGTCTTTGTTTTCTTGTTATCCTTTGTTAAAAACCAGGAAGATAAGTTCAGGAGTGTGCACGTGTCTGCAGTACCATATGGCAGCAGTTTTGCAACAATGTTAAACATCAGCAAGAGCACTAGATTGCAGCACTATTTCCTGTCATGTAGCGCTCCAGGCTTGTGCACAGTACCTAAATAGATATCTCTTCAGCAAAGAATAAGATGAGAATAAAGCAAATTTGACAATAGAAATAAATTGGAATTTTTTAAAAAAATTGTATTCTCTATCTGAATCATGAAAGAAGAAAAAAATTGATTTCATATCCCTTTAAGAATGGCATTTAACATCCTAATGATGTCTAGGGGTTAATAGGTATTGTTAGTGCAACCTGTTTCTGTGTATAATGAAATTGCAGTGGGAAAATACACTTATTTTAAGGGACACTGTAGTACATTTTTTATTTCTTGCATCTAAAAGGGGGCATTTAAAAATATACTAGAGTTATTTTTATGTATGTTTTATCAGTGTAAACGCCTCTTCCTTTTGTATAAGGCTTGTACTTGCTCCGCCTCCCATGATAGGCCAAAAAGCAAATTCTGTAACCTGGAAATGCTGCAAATCATATGGCTGCTTTAGGCAAACTGCAGTATTTAGAAACCTAGGCAGGAGCATAAAGCTCAAATGTAATTCTCTATAAAGGACCAGATTACGAGTTGCACGTTAACAGTTACACGCAAACGAAAAGGGGATTATCACGGGTGTTTGCACGCGTCGGGTTCATCGCTCGGATTCCAAGTTGAAAGTAAATGCAATCGCTTGAGCACAATCACGATTTACGCTAGAATGGTTACCGCGTCCTCAGAGCTCTGATTAACGGTTTCACGAAACAAAAAAAGTTTCACAAAACACTTCAAAAATATATTACAAGGTACAGTTACACTCATAATAACACTGTCTGATAAAAATTGTTTAAAACATATTGCAAAAAAAAGGTAGAAGGGCTCAAAGATATGAGGTATGCAAAAGTTTAGGCACCCCTGACAATTTCCATGATTTTCATTTATAAATAATTGGGTGTTTGGATCAGCAATTTCATTTTGATCTATCAAATAACTGAAGGACACAGTAATATTTCAGTAGTGAAATTAGGTTTATTGTATTGTATTTATGCAGAGGAACAAGTACAATGTTCTGGAATGGCCATCCCAGTCCCCAGACTTGAATATCATTGAAAATCTGTGGGTTGATTTGAAGCGGGCTGTCCATGCTTGGCAACCATCATACTGAACTGGAGATGTTTTGCAAGGAGGAATGGCCCAAAATACCTTCATCCAGAATCTCATTACAGGCTATAGGAATCGTCTAGAGGCTGTTATTTCTGCTAAAGGAGGCTCTACTAAATATTGATGCGCCCAAATGTATGCACCTGTCTAATTTTGTTTTGATGCATATTGCACATGTTCTGTTAATCCAATAAACCTCATTTCACTACAGAAATATTACTGTGTCCTTCAGTTATTTGATAGATCAAAATGAAATTGCTAATCCAAACACTCAATTATTTATAAATGAAAATCATGGAAATTGCCAGGGGTGCCTAAACTTTTGCATATTGCTGTATGTATATATATATATATATATATATATATATATATATATATATATATATATATAATATTTAGCGCCCCCTATAAGGTGTTAACCCTTTATCTCATTAGATCAGGAGATGGTTTTAGATGCTCTGCAACAGGAGAATGGTTTAAACACAATATGTGTCACAATTGTAGAGATGTATACTCACTATATCTGTTGACCTGTACATTATGTGATATACAGTATGTAGGGCTTACCTCACGTGAGGTGCGTGAGAGGATTAGAGAACATGCTACTAATATAAAAAATGGTGTGTTAACCACACCGTTAGTACAACATTTCAAAGAATATCACTCAAAAAGCTCAGAGTCCATGAAATGGACTATCATTGAAAAAGTATATAGCAAGAGATGTTCATCCAGAGACTCTAGACTAGCACTTAGAGAAGTTTTTTGGATACACAAGCTTAAAATGAGAATTCCACAAGGATTAAACTCACAATTTGATGTAATTAATTTCTGGCATTGAAAGTATGAATTTAGATGTTAAAGTTTATATTAATGTATCATCTGACAATAGACAAGATAGAATTGCTATATTGAAACTAGTTTTGCACTGAAGTTGCTCAGATACACAGATTTACCTATGTGTTTATTTTCAATTTTTATATTATTTTCTTTTTTCTATTTCCATGTTTGTGAATGCTCTCGTATGTGTCTAGCCCTAAGAGAATACTAACATTATGATACTGTATATTGAATTGTATCATAACTGTAAAGATCAAGACATGCATGTTTTGCAGGTACACGATACGATACGAAATTTCATGTTCAATATCAGAAATGATCTCTTTCAAGCCAAATTAGCTTAATAGCTGTTATTCAATGTTCATAGTATGCATAGCAGCATATGATGTACCTATGTGCTTAACTTTATATTTACTCCTATTGATGTTTTTATATTTCTTTTTGCCAAAAGATAGTACCAATATGACAATATGTACAGGATTTTGTCTCGAAATGCACTGTAGAGGTTATGACTTGTATGATGTGAAGTAATAAGTTATGAAATGTAATGTTTTGCACTATGCAATTAATCTTTTCAAATCTGAATACATTTAATAGTTGTTATCCAATGTTAACCCCTTAATGACAACTGACGTACCAGGTACATCATGCATTAACAAGCAGTTAATGACAATGGACGTACCTGGTACGTCAGTTGTCTAACAGAGTGCTGGAAGTGATCACAATCGCTTCCAGCAGCTCTGAGGGTATTGCAGTGATGCCTCGATATGGAGGCATCCTGCAATACCCCTTTACAAGCCTCCGATGCAGAGAGGGCTAAGGCAGGGGTCCATCCCAGCTAAAATATTTTATTATTTTTATTTAAAAAAAAAAAAAACCCTCTTATTTAGTACTGGCAGACTTTCTGCCAGTACTTAAGATGGCGGTAACAATTGTGGGGTGGGGGAGGGAAGAGAGCTGTTTGGGAGGGATCAGGGGATGGGATGTGTAAGGTGGGAGGCTGATCTCTAAAATTAACCCTGCAAGCTCCCTAAAAGCTACCTAATTTAACCCCTTCACTGCTGGGCATAATTCACGTGTGGTGCGCAGCAGCATTTAGCGGCCTTCTAATTACCAAAAAGCAACGCCAAAGCCATATAAGTCTGCTATTTCTGAACAAAGGGTATCCAAGAGAAGCTTTTACAACAATTTCTGCCATAATAGCACAAGCTGTTTGTAAATTATTTCAGTGAGAAACCTAAAATTGTGAAAAATTTAAAGTTTTTTTTTTTTTGCTCGCATTTGGCGGTGAAATGGTGGCATAAAATATACCAAAATGGGCCTAGATCAATACTTGGGGTTGTCTACTACACTACACTAAAGTTAAAATTAACCCTACAAGCTCCCTAATTAACCCCTTCACTCCTGGGCATAAAACACGTGTGGTGTGCAGCGGCATTTAGCTGCCTTCTAATTACCAAAAAGCAACCCCAAAGTCTGTTATTTCTGAAAAAAGGAGATCCCAGAGAAGCATTTACAACCATTTGTGCCATAATTGCAGAAGCTGTTTGTAAATAATTTCAGTGGGAAACCTAAAGTTTATCGCATTTGGCGGTGAAATGGTGGCATGAAATATACCAAAATGGGCCTAGATCAATACTTTGGGTTGTCTTCTAAAAAAATATATATACATGTCAATGGATATTCAGGTATTCCTGACAGATATCAGGGTTCCAATGTAACTAGCGCTAATTTTGAAAAAAAGTGGTTTGGAAATAGCAAAGTGCTACTTGTATTTATTGCTCCATAAATTGCAAAAAAAGCAAAGAATGTGTAAACATTGGGTATTTCTAAACTCGCGACAAAATTTAGAAACTATTTAGCATGAGTGTTTTTTGGTGGTTGTAGATATGTAACAGATTTTGGGGGTCAAAGTTAGAAAAAGCGTGTTTTTTTTCCATTTTTTCCTCATATTTTATCTTTTTTTTTTTTTTTAGTAAATTATAAGATATGCTGAAAATAATGGTATTTTTAGAAAGTCCATTTTATGGCGAGAAAAACGGTATATAATATGTGTGGGTACAGTAAATGAGTAAGAGGGAAATTACAGCTAAACACAAACACCGCAAAAATGTAAAAATAGCCATTGTCATTAAGGGTAAGAAAAATGAAAAATGGTCCGGTCATTAAGGGGTTAATAATATGTGCAACAGAATATGACATTTAACTTTATCCATTTAAGGAGCTATTGGTTTGTATCATTTAAAATATTAGTAAACTAACTAGATGTTACAAGTGTTTATTCACCCCGCCTATGAGTGCAGTAAGGGGTTAAATGATCAAACATATGCTCCTTAATGAGGCGTGGATTGTTTAGGGAAGGTAGCTTGAAAACCAAGCAATCAGTGAGCAGGGTTCAATGTTTTAATTAACCTATCAAGAAAGAGAAGTTCTTTAAAAAGTGTGTGCAAGCTGTGTTCTCATTATGCTATGATTACGGCTGTTGCTGAAACATGTTAGCCATAAGGACACTGCATATGCCACTGACTGGTGCTTTCTGACTTTGTATGTAACTTTTTAAGCTGTTCAACTCCTTGAATAAAAGCTAAGTTTTACTACACCATTGGATGGACCGGTGCTCCTTGTTTTCTTTAACTTTATCTTTGTGAATGCATGGACAGCTGTATTCAGCTACATATCTAATAAATTAAGTTGATAATAATAAACACATAAAAATGATGTACCTAAAATATATATATAGAATGTAGCAAAGAAGCACTCACTGAACTTGTTCCAACTGTGACAAAAATGTAATGCAAAATAGTGACGTTTCGGGACAGCAACAGTCCCTTCCTCTGTCCCGAAACGTCACTATTTTGCATTAAATTTTTGTCACCGTTGGAACAAGTTCAGTGAGTGCTACATTCTACTATTATCCTCATAGCACCCTGACAAGCTGCAAGAGTTGGTGAGAGTGCACTTACACCAATCTTTGGAAATATATATATATATACATATATACATATACAGGTAGCCCTCAGTTTACGCCGGGGTTAGGTTCCAGAAGGAATGGTTGTAAATTGAAACCCAGTTTATAATGTAAGTCAATGGGAAGTGAGGGAGATAGGTTCCAGGTTCCAGGCCCCTCTCAAAATTGTCATAAGTGACACCTACTACATTATTTTTAAAGCTTTGAAATGAAGACTTTAAATGCTAAACAGCATTATAAACCTAATACAATAATCACACAACACAGAATATATAATTAAACTAAGTTAAATTAACAAAAACATTTGCTAAACAGCATTATAAACCTAATAAAATAATCACACAACACAGACTTTACTTGCATTTTTCTGCAAACATTTCTTTCTCTTGCAAGGTGTATCCAGTACACGGATTCATCCTTACTTGTGGGATATTCTCATTCCCTACAGGAAGTGGCAAAGAGAGCACACAGCAAAGCTGTCCATATAGCTCCCCCTCTGGCTCCGCCCCCCAGTCATTCTCTTTGCCGCTCTAACAAGTAGCATCTCCACGGGAGGGTAAAGTGAATGTGGTGTTAGATTTGTAGTTTTTATATCTTCAATCAAAAGTTTGTTATTTTTAAATAGTACCGGTTTGTGAAATTTACTCTCTGGCAGAAATATGATGAAGAATTCTGCTGAGAGGAAAATGATTTTAGCATGTTGTAACTAAAATCCATTGCTGTTCCCACACAGGACTGAGGAGTACCAGAAAACTTCAGTTGGGGGGAACAGTTTGCAGGCTTAACTGCTTTGAGGTATGTTTCAGTCATCTTTTTTCTAGTCAAGACAAGATAATGCTAGAAGACTAACAAGATTCCCCATGTGGGAAGGGTAAGCCATGTTCTGAAACTTAGTATAGAACTAGAGGCTTATTAAAGTGGGCTCAATAGACTGGTTATAGCAGGGCAATCGATTATTTTGTTTAGAAAAATACTCTTTATTGACACTTTTAAGCACTTTTGATGTGTTTATTGGGTTTTTATTCCACATGGCATTATTTTTAGTCACCTAAATTGGGTTCTGAAGGCCCCACAGCTCCGGAGTGGAGTGGGAGGGGCCTAATTTCGCGCCTCAGTTGCACAGTTTATTCTGACAAGATTTCCCTGCATGCTGCTTCACATGGGTCCAGAGACTGCTTGAGGACTTCAGGAGGCTTGATTTTCTCAAATGCAATCTTTAAGGGAAGGTAGGGCCACAGCAGGCTGCTGTGGCAAGGTGCTGTAGTTTATTAACCGGTTGTTTGCTTTAGGAGGCTCCGGTTTGGGCATTAAAGGGTTAATCAGGCTGAAACTTGCTGTGCAATCATATCGAAGCATTAGGCACATACTGTAAAAATTTCAAGAGATTTGGTTCATTTTTCTTTGTTTGTTGTCTATTCTGGTAAGAGGAGAGGTCAAAAAGCGATGGCTACCTCTCCTTCTGGTTGAAAAGCATCATCCGATTGGCTTATGAGACTGCTGGGCAGCAGCCTCCTGAACAAATTACAGCTCATTCCACCAGAGCTGTGGCTTCCACTTGGGCCTTCAAGAATGAGGCTTCTGTTGAACAGATTTGTAAGGCAGCGACTTGGTCTTCACTGCATACTTTAGCCAAATTTTACAAATTAGATACTTTTGCTTCTTCGGAGGCTGTTTTTGGGAGAAAGATTTTGCAAGCAGTGGTGCCTTCCGTTTAGGTTACCTGTCTTGTTCCCTCCCTTCATCCGTGTCCTAAAGCTTTGGTATTGGTATCCCACAAGTAAGGATGAATCCGTGGACTGGATACACCTTGCAAGAGAAAACAGAATTTATGCTTACCTGATAAATTACTTACTCTTGCGGTGTATCCAGTCCACGGCCCGCCCTGGCAAATAAGTCGGGTTAAAATTTCTGGTTTAAACTACAGTCACCGCTGCACCCTATGGTTTCTCCTTTTTCTCCTAACCGTTCGTCGAATGACTGGGGGGCGGAGCCAGAGGGGGAGCTATATGGACAGCTTTGCTGTGTGCTCTCTTTGCCACTTCCTGTAGGGAATGAGAATATCCCACAAGTAAGGATGAATCCGTGGACTGGATACACCGCAAGAGAAAGTAATTTATCAGGTAAGCATAAATTCTGTTTTCTATGCATTCCAATCTGGACTGATTTATAGACAGGAAGATCTTGTTCCTTTGAAATCTGCTCGATAGCTCAGGTCTGGTTAAACTTATTAATTTCAACTTGCTTGGCTTTGCTGCAACACAAGCGGACAGCTCCACCTATTGGCCATTTTAATAAATTCACTGCTTCTCAATGCTTTTCAATAGCAGTCACATGACTGGAAAAAAAGGTTGTTATTCTGAAACGGTGTAAATTGAACCGTTGTAAAACGAGGGCAACCTGTATAAATATTTATCAGCACCACAAGATTAATATAACGAGAATGCTATTTGTATAGCAGTGTTCAAAATTAGATACGCCCCATGAGTGTTAATAGCATGAGATTATAAAGAAAAGCGAACACTCATATCCAGCACCCAGCAATTTACTCAAATTTACTGTACATAGTCAGGTGATATGTATAGTACATGGTGCAGAAAATTAATCAAACTTCAACATTTAAAGCAACATACCAATCTCAAAATGCTAGAGAAATGAGCAGATAAATACACAAACTTATGTATATTCCCAAGCTAACTTGTAGTTAGGCACTAAGGTATAAATCACAGTAACGTGCCATATATATTGTCCTGAATTAATTCAGAAGTTCCTGTTTCCTGAGGGTGAAACAAAAAGTTACATAAAGTGATACAATAAGATGAACATAAAGTTCCACAATACAATTGTAATCCAATGCATGAATAGGCAAATAAGAGAAAGGTGATCTGTTACCTTAGATCCAGGGTTAAAATACATGGTTTGGTGCTTACCGGTCATACATATCTTTGTGTTTCTTATTACACCTCTGGTAATATAGGTATAGGTCTGCCCTCTTCTATTGCCACACAGACACGCTTAGTTTGGTATACATCACAGAGGCTCACAAGTGACTAACACGCCTCCGATATTCAGACCCCACGGATCACTTCCGACACTCCTTTATTACCCATTCCCCAGTTTTGCACAACCAACACTGTTATTTTAATACACTTTTTACCTCTGTGATTACCTTGTATCTAAGCATCTACTGCCGCCCCCCCCAATCACATGACCTTTTAGTAATTATCTATTGACTTTCATTTTAGCATATTAGTGCTGTCTTTGCCACAAGACACGGGGTTGATTACAATGTTACCTATATGGCTCACATGAACTAGCACTCCCCTGTTGTGAAAAATTAATAAAAAAGCATGTGCTAAGAGGCTGTTTTTAGAGGGACAGTCAACACTAAAAATTGTTATTGTTTAAAACGATAGATAACGCCTTTACTACCCATTCCCCAGCTTTGCACAAACAACATTGTTATATTAATATACTTTATAACATTTTAAGGATGTATCTCATTAAAAGCAGAGGGTCTTAACCCCTTTAGTGCCAGCCTTCTAGCCCCAGAAGAACAAAAGGCACTTACCTGCATTCTAGCCGTCCAGCAGTCAGACAACTCACAAAGTTTGAGAGGATGCTGCTCCTCAAAGAGACTTGTGTAAAAAGAAAGACAAAGTAAGCTTACTCAGGCTTTCTATACCAGGGCAGCAACATGTTAGGAAAACACAGCAAAGCCCACTTTACAAGTTCCTAACTGCTTTAAAACCACCACTGCCCTACTGAAAAGACTAACGTGGAGTACAGATAGACCCAAATTGTGATGGAAGGCCAGAGCAATCTTGCCCAGACTTCAAAATAAAAAAATCTTGGTAGAAGAATCTTAATCAGGACACCTCATTACTTCACCTCTTCCTTGTACTAGATGCAAAGAGAATGACTGGGGTTTGTGGGAAGGGAAGTGATACTTAACAATTCTGCTGTGGTGCTCTTTGCCTCCTCCTGCTGGTCAGGGGTGATATTCCCAACAGTAATAAATGATGATCCATGGACTCACCGTGTCATTAGAAAGAAAGGGACATTCTGGTCAAAATTTAAATGCATAGATGAATTACATCCTTGTATACAAACATATTTGCAATATACATGTACTGGCATTTTTCTCTGCCCGTGCACATAAAGCATAATTAGATATTCTCAGTGCACCAGCATTTTAAATATTGCAGCTGTCAGTGCCAGTGGGTCTTATATCATGTCATCAATTAACACATTTAGTTAATATCAGATGGTACAAGCACCTTAGATTCTCTGAGCAAGTGCTGTGTTTAAAATGCTGGTGCACACTTAAAGGGACAGTCTATTACAGAATTTGAATGGTTTAAAAAGATAGATAATCCCTTTATTACCCATTCCCCAGTTTTGCATAACCAACAATATTATATTAATACACTTTTGACCTCTGTGATTACCTAGTATCTAAGCCTCTGCCGACTGCCCCTTATTTCAGTTTTTTTGACAGATTTGCATTTTAGCCAATTTTTTCTGACTCATAAGTAATTACGCGGGAGTCAGCATAATTTTATTTATATGGCATACACAAACAAGCTTCACACTGTGAAAAACTGTCAAAATAGACAGATAAGAGGCGGCCTTCACGGGCTTAGAAGTTAGCATATGAGCATACCTAGGTTTAGCTTCAACAAAGAATACAGCAAATTTGATGATAAAAGTAAATTTTAAAGGTTTTTTTTTAAAACTGCATGCCCTATCTTAATCATAAAAGTATAAAGGGACATGAAATCCCAAATTTTTATTTCATGATTCAGATAAAATAAATCGTATTTTAAACAAATTTCCAATTTATTTCTATTTTGTTTTGTTCTCATGGTATTCTTTGTTAAAAGGATACATAGGTAGGCTCAGGAGCTGCTGATGGGTGGTTCCACATATATGCCTCATGTTATTGGCTCACCCAATGTGTTAACTAGCTCCTAGTAATGGATTGCTGCTTCAACAAATAATACCAAGAAAATTAAGCAAATTCATAGAATTAAATTGTAAACACTTGCTTAAAAAAACTAAAAATCACATGATCGTCAATGCAATCACATGATTTCAAGGCCGGAATCAGATCATGTGAGACTGCCTACAATGCTAGGCACGCACCCCAGTCAGAGTTCCCATTTTTTCAAGTATGTTAAAGGGCTTCGTAAAGATGAGGCTGTATTTCACATAAAACATAATTTATGTAAGAACTTACCTGATAAATTCATTTCTTTCATATTAGCAAGAGTCCATGAGCTAGTGACGTATGGGATATACATTCCTACCAGGAAGGGCAAAGTTTCCCAAACCTCAAAATGCCTATAAATACACCCCTCACCACACCCACAAATCAGTTTAACGAATAGCCAAGAAGTGGGGTGATAAGAAAAAAGTGCGAAAGCATAAAAAAATAAGGAATTGGAATAATTGTGCTTTATACAAAAAAATCATAACCACCATAAAAAGGGTGGGCTTCATGGACTCTTGCTAATATGAAAGAAATGAATTTATCAGGTAAGTTCTTACATAAATTATGTTTTCTTTCATGTAATTAGCAAGAGTCCATGAGCTAGTGACGTATGGGATAATGAATACCCAAGATGTGGAACTTCCACGCAAGAGTCACTAGAGAGGGAGGGATAAAATAAAGACAGCCAATTCCGCTGAAAAACCATCCACACTCCAAAATAAAGTTTCAATCTTATAATGAAAAAACTGAACATATAAGCAGAAGAATCAAACTGAAACAGCTGCCTGAAGTACTTTTCTACCAAAAACTTCTTCAGAAGAAGAAAACACATCAAAATGGTAGAATTTAGTAAAAGTATGCAAAGACCAAGTTGCTGCTTTGCAAATCTGATCAACCGAAGCTTCATTCCTAAACGCCCAGGAAGTAGAAACTGACCTAGTAGAATGAGCTGTAATCCTTTGAGGCGGAGTTTTGCCCAAGTCAACATAAGCATGATGAATCAAAGACTTTAACCAAAATGCCAAAGAAATGGCAGAAGCCTTCTGGCCTTTCCTGGAACCGGAAAAGATAACAAATAGACTAGAAGTCTTTCGGAAATCTTTAGTAGCTTCAACATAATATTTCAAAGCTCTAACTACATCCAAAGAATGCAACGATCTTTCCTTAGAATTCTTAGGATTAGGACACAAAGAAGGAACCACAATTTTTCTACTAATGTTGTTAGAATTCACAACCTTAGGTAAAAATTTAAATGAAGTTCGTAACACCGCCTTATCCTGATGAAAAATCAGAAAAGGAGACTCACAAGAAAGAGCAGATAATTCAGAAACTCTTCTAGCAGAAGAGATGGCCAAAAGAAACAAAACTTTCCAAGAAAGTAATTTAATATCCAGCGAATGCATAGGTTCAAACGGAGGAGCTTGAAGAGCCCCCAAAACCAAATTCAAACTCCAAGGAGGAGAAATTGACTTAATGACAGGTTTTATACGAACCAAAGCCTGTACAAAACAATGAATATCAGGAAGATTAGCAATCTTTCTATGAAACAGCACAGAAAGAGCAGAAATGTGTCCTTTCAAGGAACTTGCAGACAAACCTTTATCCAAACCATCCTGAAGAAACTGTAAAATTCTAGGAATTCTAAAAGAATGCCAAGAAATATGATGAGAAGAACACCAAGAAATGTAAGTCCAGACTCGATAATATATCTTCCTAGACACAGATTTACGAGCCTGTAACATAGTATTAATTACAGAGTCAGAGAAACCTCTATGACTGAGAATCAAGCGTTCAATCTCCATACCTTCAAATTTAATGATTTGAGATCCTGATGGAAAAAAGGACCTTGCGAAAGAAGGTCTGGTCTTAACAGAAGAGTCCACGGTTGGCAAGTAGCTATCCGAACAAGATCCGCATACCAAAACCTGTGAGGCCATGCTGGAGCCACCAGCAGAAAAAACGAACGCTCCTTTAGAATCTTGGAAATCACTCTTGGAAGAAGAACTAGAGGCAGAAAGATATAAGCAGGATGATACTTCCAAGGAAGTGACAATGCATCCACTGCTTCCGCCTGAGGATCCCTGGATCTGGACAGATACCTGGGGAGCTTCTTGTTTAGATGAGAAGCCATCAGATATATTTCTGGAAGTCCCCAGATTTGAACAATCTGAAGAAATACCTCTGGGTGAAGAGACCATTCGCCCGGATGTAAAGTCTGGCGACTGAGATAATCCGCTTCCCAATTGTCTATACCTGGGATGTGAACCGCAGAAATTAGACAGGAGCTGGATTCCGCCCATGCAAGTATTCGAGATACTTCTTTCATAACCAGAGGACTGTGAGTCCCTCCTTGATGATTGACATATGCCACGGTTGTGACATTGTCCGTCTGAAAACAAATGAACGATTCTCTCTTCAGAAGAGGCCACAACTGAAGAGCTCTGGAAATCGCACGGAGTTCCAAAATGTTGATTGGTAATCTCGCCTCCTGAGATTCCCAAACCCCCTGTGCTGTCAGAGACCCCCAAACAGCTCCCCAACCTGTCAGACTCGCATCTGTTGAAATCACAGTCCAGGTTGGAAGAACAAAAGAAGCCCCTTGAATTAAACTATGGTGATCTGTCCACCACGTCAGAGAGTGTCGTACAATCGGTTTTAAAGATATTAATTGTGATATCTTTGTAAAATCCCTGCACCACTGGTTCAGCATACAGAGCTGAAGAGGTCGCATGTGAAAACAAGCAAAGGGGATCACGTCCGATGCAGCAGTCATAAGACCTAGAAATTTCCATGCATAAGGCTACCAAAGGGAATGATTGAGACTGAATGTTTCGACAAGCTGAAACCAATTTCAGACGTCTCTTGTCCGTCAAAGACAGAGTCATGGACACTGAATCTATCTGGAAACCTAAAAAGGTTACCCTTGTCTGAGGAATCAATGAACTCTTTGGTAAATTGATCCTCCAACCATGTTCTTGAAGAAACGATACAAGTCGATTCGTATGAGATTCTGCTAAATGTGAAGACTGAGCAAGTACCAAGATATCGTCCAAATAAGGAAATACCACAATACCCTTTTCTCTGATTACAGATAGAAGGGCACCGATAACCTTCGTAAAAATCCTTGGAGCTGTTGCTAGGCCAAATGGCAGAGCCACAAACTGGTAATGCTTGTCTAGAAAAGAGAATCTCAAAAACTGAAAATGATCTGGATGAATCGGAATGTACAGATATGCATCTTGGAAATCTATTGTGGACATATAATGCCCTTGCTGAACAAAAGGCAGAATAATCCTTATAGTTACCATTTTGAATGTTGGTATTCTTACATAACGATTCAATATTTTTAAATCCAGAACTGGTCTGAAGGAATTCTCCTTCTTTGGTACAATGAATAGATTTGAGTAAAACCCCAGACCCTGTTCCAGAACTGGAACTGGCACAATTACTCCATCCAACTCTAGATCTGAAACACATTTCAGAAATGCTTGAGCCTTCACTGGATCTATTGGAACGCGAGAAAGAAAAAATCTTCTTGCAGGAGGCCTTATCTTGAAACCTATTCTGTACCCTTGTGAAACAATGTTCTGAATCCAAAGACTGTGAATCGAATTGATCCAAATTTCTTTGAAAAATCGTAATCTGCCCCCTACCAGCTGGGCTGGAATGAGGGCCGCACCTTCATGTGGACTTGGGAGCTGGCTTTGGCTTTCTAAAAGGCTTGGATTTATTCCAGACTGGAGATGGTTTGCAGACAGAAACCGTTCCTGTAGAGGAAGGATCAGGCTTTTGTTCCTTATTCTGACGAATGGAACGAAAACGATTAGCAGCCCTATATTTACCTTTAGATTTTTTTATCCTGTGGTAAAAAAGTTCCTTTCCCCCCAGTAACAGTTGAAATAATAGAATCCAACTGTGAACCAAACAATTTATTACCTTGGAAAGAAAGGGATAGCAAAGTTGACTTAGAAGACATATCAGCATTCCAAGTTTTAAGCCATAAAGCTCTTCTAGCTAAAATAGCTAAAGACATATACCTGACATCAACCCTAATGATATCAAAGATGGCATCACAAATAAAGTTATTAGCATGTTGAAAAAGATTAACAATGCTATGAGATTTATGATCTGTTACTTGTTGTGCTAAAGCCTCCAACCAGAAAGTTGAAGCTGCAGCAACATCCGCCAAAGATATAGCAGGCCTAAGAAGATTACCTGAACATAAATAAGCTTTTCTTAGAAAGGATTCAATTTTCCTATCTAAAGGATCCTTAAAAGAAGTACTATCTGCCGTAGGCATAGTAGTACGTTTAGCAAGAGTAGAGATAGCCCCATCAACTTTAGGGATTTTATCCCAAAACTCTAATCTGTCAGATGGCACAGGATACAATTTCTTAAACCTTTTAGAAGGAGTAAAAGAATTACCCAGATTATTCCATTCCCTGGAAATTACTTCAGAAATAGCATCAGGGACAGGAAAAACTTCCGGAATAACTACAGGAGGTTTAAAAACCGTATTTAAACGTTTAGATTTAGTATCAAGAGGATCAGATTCCTCTATTTCTAATGCAATTAAGACTTCTTTAAGTAAAGAACGAATAAATTCCATTTTAAATAAATATGAAGATTTATCAGTGTCAATTTCTGAAACAGAATCCTCTGAACCAGAGAAATCATCATCAGAAACAGAATCAGAATGATGATGTTCATTTAAAAATTCATCTGATAAATGAGAAGTTTTAAAAGTCTTTTTACGTTTACTGGAAGGAGGAATAACAGACATAGCCTTCCTAATAGATTTAGAAGCAACAGGTAATGGAACATTACTAAAGGAAACATTATCTGCATTAGCAAGTTTATCATGACATTCATCACAAACAACAGCCGGAGGGACAGTTACCACAAGTTTACAACAAATGCACTTAACTGTGGTAGATCCAGCATCAGGCAGCAAATTTCCAGAAGTAGCTTCTGATCCAGGGTCAATCTGAGACATCTTGCAATATGTAATAGAAAAAACAACATATAAAGCAAAATTTATCAAATTCCTTAAATGACAGTTTCAGGAATCGGAAAAAATGCCAATGAACAAGCTTCTAGCAACCAGAAGCAAATAAACAATGAGACTTAAATAATGTGGAGACAATAATGACGCCCATATTTTTTAGCGCCAAAAAAGACGCCCACATTATTTGGCGCCTAAATACTTTGGCACCAAAAATGACACCACATCCGGTGGCGCCGACATCTTTGGTGCAAAAACGTCAAAAAAATGACGCAAATACAAACAACTTCCGGTGACAAGTATGACGCCGGAAATGACTTATTCAAATGCATTATCCCAAATAATGAAACTGACTGTCTGAAATAAGGAATATTGAACATCCTGAATCAAGGCAAATAAATGTTTAAACACATATATTTAGAACTTTATATAAAAGTGCCCAACCATAGCTTAGAGTGTCACAGAAAATAAGACTTACTTACCCCAGGACACTCATCTACATGTAGTAGAAAGCCAAACCAGTACTGAAACGAGAATCAGTAGCGGTAATGGTATATATAAGAGTATATCGTCGATCTGAAAAGGGAGGTAAGAGATAAATCTCTACGACCGATAACAGAGAACCTATGAAATAGATCCCGTAGAAGGAGACCATTGAATTCAAATAGGCAATGCTCTCTTCACATCCCTCTGACATTCACTGCACTCTGAGAGGAAAACCGGGCTCCAGCCTGCTGCGAAGCGCATATCAACGTAGAATCTTGCACAAACTTACTTCACCACCTCTATGGTAGGCAAAGTTTGTAAAACTGATTTGTGGGTGTGGTGAGGGGTGTATTTATAGGCATTTTGAGGTTTGGGAAACTTTGCCCCTCCTGGTAGGAATGTATATCCCATACGTCACTAGCTCATGGACTCTTGCTAATTACATGAAAGAAATACATTTATCAGGTAAGCATAAATTTTGTTTTTATTTCTTGACACAGTGAGTCCATGGATCATCATCAATTACTGTTGGGAATATCACTCCTGGCCAGCAGGAGGTGGCAAAGAGCACCACAGAAAAGCTGTTAAGTATCAATCCCCTTCCCACAACCCCCAGTCATTCGACCGAAGGAAAAGGAGAGAAAGGAAATAACACAAGGTGCAGAGGTGCTTGAGGTTTATATAAAAAGAAATGTCTGAAAAAACAGGACGGGCCGTGGACTCACTGTGTCAAAGAAAGAAACTTATCAGGTAAGCATAAATTAGGTTTTCTTTCTAATGACACGGTGAGTCCACGGATCATCATCAATTACTGTTGGGAATCAATACCCAAGCTAGAGGACAAAGATGATAAGGGAGGGACAAGACAAGTAACCAAAACATAAGGCGCCACTGCTTGAAGAACCTTTCTCCCAAAGGAAGCCTCAGACGAGGCAACAGAATCAAATTTATAAAATTTAGAAAAAGTATACATAGAGGACAAAACTGCAGCCTTGCAAAAAAAAATTTTTTATTTTTTTTTAAAAGAGCTTTATTGAAGTGAAAGTGATACATGAAGGATCACCAGTGCAGGAACGCAGTGCCGCACAACGAATATAAGGGAACAAAAAAACCTTATACAGCAGGATAATGATAGTCAACATAAACATTTTGATACTTTACACTTCTATACAAATTCACTCTCACTCTGTTGACCAATGTCCAGAGCAAGGGTTAACAAGATTTAAATTTTCAAGTTTTGTGATAAGAACAGTATAATCTAATCCATTTTACTGAATACGCCCTACCCGGGGAGGGAGGGCGAGGAGGAGAGAAAGGAAAGTAATAGAGGAGAAGAAAAGAGGTAGCGGGGGGGGGGGGGGAGAAAGAGAGAGAGGAGAGAAGAAAAAAAAAAAAAAGGGGAAAGAGGACTTCCCGAGGTCACGACCCAACGACAGTCATGCGTTGGGTAATTGATTAATTGAAATGCCACTTTAAATTGTACCGTGCCATATTGCTCTCATCAGTTCATAGGTGTCTAACTTATGTTTTTTTCAAGTAATGATATCTCTCCATGAGTAGGACTTCCACCACCTGTGAGTGCCACTCCTCCACAGTGGGGGGATCCTGTGCTTTCCATCTTTTGGGTATCAATTTTTTGGCGCTCGTGATTAGAATTAGCAATAAAGCAAGGTGTGCCTGACTTTGTGTTTTAGGTAGGGTGAGGAAGAGCAAGAATTCCGGGGAGCGTGGGACACTGATGTTTAAGGTTTCATCAATCTTGTCCAGTACCCCCGACCAAAAGGACCGCATCTTAGGGCAAGACCACCAGATATGTACAAGAGTGCCGTGCTCCCCACAACCTCTCCAACACAGCGGGCTCGAGGATGGAAATATCTTGTGAATTCTAATGGGTGTTGTTAGGGGTAATATGAACCTGATGGCAGCCATCTTGTTTTTCGCAGCCATCTTGTTCCTCGCAGCCATTTTGTAATGAATAGACTTTATTATACTGGGGTATTATGCAGTGAGAATTATATGCATGTTATGAGTTTCTTTAGCTATTCGGCCTTGCCAATGTACCCTGGCCTAATGCCTAGAAGTAAGATAGAATAAGATAATGTAAACAAGAGGCTTTAGACACTCGGTTGTCTCTGCAGATGGTAGTTTGTTATGACTCTGTAAATATTGTTATGAGAAACTCATGTTCCAGTTTTTCCTTGTAAATTGCTCTGTATAACTGTGTAAGATGACGCGGTCCTAACGTGTCATCCCCTTAACCCTGTATGTCACTATAAGAAAGGCTTGCACTGTGCAATAAACAGAATTGGCTTTCGATCATAATGCTGCGTGGTCTGAGTCATTCTAAGGGGCCCTTATCAGGTAATCTACATATGCCTCAGGTGGTACACTAGGCCCCAGGCTTTGGCCTGCACTGACACTTACCCCCTGAAGGGGACACCTAACAGTTTTGGCGTCAGGACAGTGGGATTCGCAGGGAGTAACTATGAGTGCTTTTACCATGCTTTCTTTCTGTGAATTTGAACCTAAATTTAGTCTGGTAATAGGTGTTGATAATATATGATATAAGGTTAAAGGGGTTCCTGTGGTTGAAGCACAGGTTTGCGGAGGTTAAAGTCCTGCCGGCAGTTGTGATACCCCTCCAGACAGGTAATCAGTCCTGTGCTGGGACACGACAGGTATTGTGAGTCCTGTCGGTGATAAGCGCGCAAGAAATATATGAATGCCAGTTGACGGGAGGATTTTTTAAGATAAACTCCCCCGGGCGAACGTGGCAGTGAAGTGAGTAAGTCTCACGTGTGTTGAAGTTTCCCATATTCATTCCCATAATAGAGTTTTGCTACCCACCTGAAGCTCATGTTGATATCTGATGCTTGCTTTTGCTGCTATATCAAATTATGCTGTGCGTAGAAAATATTAAGTGGCTGTGCATGTTAATTGTGGCTATTATTGTATTGAGAAAGGGGAACTGCTCATAGATAAGAATGCACAGAGAAAATTACATGTATAAGGTAAAAGAAAAGAAGAGTTAATAGTTTCTGCAAAAGACAGAAATATTTTTTTAAAAAAACACGGTCAGTAAGTACTGCTGTTTGATAAATAGAGAAATCTCTGTGTTAAAGAATGTAGCAGGCAAAGAAGGGGGGCCACCACTGAGCGCGCACATAGCTCAGAAAAGAAAAAAAAAAGAGAGAAAAGAAATCCTGTCTCCGTTTGTAAGATTTTTTTTTGTTTGCTTGCAGTAACAAAACTGAAATTTTGTATATTGAGATGCATAATGTGTGATGGTCTGTAGGTTCTCACTATGGTATGCGTGTAACAGATTTACTTTGGACCAGGAACAGAATGTATTATTTGAAAATGATTGTCTCAAACCCTGCAAAAGTGGCCATTTTGTGGGGTTTCGAAAAAAAAGAAAAAATGCATTGTGGAAATGGTGAAAAGTTAATCTAGTGTTTTTTATATATATATATGTATGTCGTACGCTAGAAATTAGATGTTTTTATGAGAAAGGAAAAAAGGGAGTGAATCTCTGGTATGCGAGATGGAATGAACTTCTGTATCGTAATAATGTTTCCTTCTGTTTCTCTGCTGGGAAATCAGACGTTTTTAGAAGATATTTGGTAATGTTATTTTATATAACTGTATTTCAAAGTCACCAGCATGTTTTAAGTATGTGGTATTCATATGCAGTTTTAGTTTTAAGTGATAATTGTGTGGCGGCATGTAAAGATATGATATTGTTTTTGCAAGTGAAGTAACGGCTTTGAAAGTGCGATGGTATGGGATTTTTGTCACGCTCTGGTAAATATGAAATTGTTTCTGGTATGATTAATGGGTTAACGTATGTTGTATTTGTAAGGTCTGTGCACGGCGTGGGTGCACACAATGAAATATATTTATAGGCTGTAATTGAAAGTTGTTCTAAAAGGGCGTCTGTTTTTGTTGCAAGTAAATTAATCTGCAGGTCATGCTACAGTACAGAGGTGAAATTGGTGTGGTAAATCATACAAGCAGCCTAAATTATGGTTAGGATATACATATGTAATTTGCGTGATGAATGGTTAGTCCTTAAAGGGACAGTTCACTGTAACAAGGTGTTGCTATTAATGTATTGTCCATGACTTGTTATACAAGCGGCATATTATCTTATATTTGTCTGGAAAATCAGAGCTCAGTGCGTAGACGGAGCAATAGAAAATTGTCATTTTCTTATTTAAAGAACCAGTGCAATAACCCTGTATTAGTAGTTTGCTAAATATATTTTTAGAGACCTTTCTTTGTATATATTTATTTTAAATTTGCTGTTCAGATAGCAGATATTTTTTTTGCAGCATAACTTAATTCTCTCTGTAATGCAAACTGAAGTGATAAGTTGTCTACAATTTTAGTGTAGGGATCCGTGAGACTAGCGGACAGAAAAAAAAAAAAAAAAAACAAGAAAAAACAGAGGAGTGAAAATATTTAAAGGGATACAGGAAAACTGGTATAACATCTGAGAATTTAAGGGAATATTTACATAAAAGACGATGAGGTTTACTGTAAGCCTAACACTAGTATATTTCACTGTGTTAGCAGTTTCAATTAAAGATTATTTTTAATTTGGTTAAAATGTCCCTTTAATTAGCCTGCATCCCACTGTGAGTGCGTTCTTATGCTGCTTATGCTTGTTTAGGCTATTTAATGAACGTCAGTATACATTTTCTTTATTATAAGGATCATTGGGATTAATTTAAAGGAGAAATTGTATTAGTATTTCTTTTTCAGAAAGCTTATTTTTTTTTGTGTTATATACGGTTGTTATATTTGGCTGGACAACTGCAGAATGGGGAATATCAAATTATATACAACGTTAAATCCAATAATTTTGTTGTGGTTAAACTAATTAGCTTTTATCACGTTTTAGTGTGAATTTTATATTTTTAAGCAGTAAACAGTGTTTCTCCTTTAAGTAGAAATGAAACTTTGAGCTTGCCTCACTATCCTTGAGAAGAATGATAACACTGTGCATGTTTTGGTTTTCTTTAAAAAAAAAAAAAAAGAAAAGAAGTTTCTCTCTTGTGTTTGGCTTTGTTACAGAGAGAACAATTTGCACTGTACATTTAAAGCGGCAGTACTGGTGTTCTATGTTATAAAAAATGATAACTATAAATTGCTCACTACAAAGAAACAAGTATTTATATTATATTCTGTCATAGAATATAGCTTAAAAAATGATAATTTTATTTCTGTGGCTGTCAAACTGTATCTCACAGATATAACTCTTTGTTATTTAAAATAACCCCCACTGCGTTCAATAAATAAATGAGATATTATTTAATGAAGTGATTTCAGTGACACTTTAAAAATATATATAGTTATTTGGTTATTAACTAGTCTACCACTATTATTGCAATGACTTTGATTGCTGCTTAACAGTTAAGCCGTGGTCTATAAGGTGTCTAGAAATAAACACCCCTAAAACAAATGATGCACAGTTTATCTGATTCTACTGCATTTATATAACTAGCTAATTTATCTGTTCACAGTTTTGGTTTTATTTATATGGCTTACGTGTATTCTGTCTCTTGGTGTTGTAATGAGATTTATACAGCCTGTGATAAGAGGCAGTCCTCAAAGGTTTAAAAAAAATTAGCATATAAGCCTACCTATGTTTGGTTTAATCTAGGAAGGTTGGTTAAAATTAAAAGTCCTATCTGAATAATGAATTTTCATTTATCCTAGAATGTCCCTTTAACAGTGGCTACTGTGGTTATCTGATCTTTCCCAAATAAGCGCAATTTTATTTGTGCAATCTGCAACTTAAGTTTCTTGGGCATCTGCTGTGATTGCTTTCTTTGTGTGATATTCAAGTTTTGTACATAGTGGATGTTTTTAATTGTTTGTCATGTTCTGAGTGTGTTGCATTTCAGCGAATGTCAGAATATGTGTTGCATTCTAAGTTAATTGTGGTTGTTTGAAATTTGTGTCAGCAGCTAATGTTTCGTTTTGTGTAAGGCAAGAACGATTGGTTTTCATTGTTTGTTATGTTTTTCTCTTTTGTGGACAGCATATTGAATTGTGAAGTGTATTTCATTTTGCTTGCTATTGAGAATTGTCTCTGCATGAGTGGAGTGCATGATTTATCGTTTAGTTTCTTGTTATCTTGTGTTTGCGTGTCACATGAGATGTTTCACGCAAACATGGGGGAAGTATTGATGAGTATTGATGAATATCTTTATGTAATGGAGGAGATTATTTTTAGGAGGTGAACCTACAACGTTTTGAATCTCCTCGTACAATGTTATTGTGTTAATTTCAGATGCCTAAAATGTTTTATTTTTCTATGTGGTTCTTAACACTATATTTGTATTTGCAGGATGAGAGTATGCTGTCTTCAGAGATTGAAACACACTAACTGAATTATTTTTGAGTTTCCATATTTAGGTAAAATCTGTACAGGCAAAATTCCATAAGTGCACTCTTCAAAAGATTAAAGATTGAAAGCAAGTAAACCTTTAAAGAAAGAAAAGATAAAGATGAAAGACCTTTTGTCAAGCTTGTTTTAACCATCATACTGCAGTAAAAAAAGTTACTGAACTATCTTTGGATCCATTCTTTGCTTTGCATGCTGGTACCAGCCCCAGAACTGGACTCTGGGTAATCCATGACTGTTTCCTCTGATGTGTGTCTTCAGGACATAAAGACTATCCTTCTCTGGACTGTGCCTTACCGCTCGATATGGAAGTCCTGTTATGCTGTTACAGGATCAACCAATTAAATTAGGGGAGTATTGTTTTAACCCTATTCCTTATATTGCTTGTTTTGTATTCTCTTGTATTTGTTTTATTTTTATTGATCATATTTGGTCTAAGAAATCATATGCTTCATTGGTATTAGTGCACATGGTAGTTTATGTGCGTAACAAAGTAACCCTTTAAGTGTAACTGTGAACTTCGCAGTATTGTACTCTATTGAATGGCCCACTGAGTATAGAAAATAGGTTTAAGGAAAATGCTGCAACATAGCATAATATTTTAGACCCTTCACCCTTTAGAACATAAGGAGGACACGTCTAAGCTAGAAGTTTATAGTAAATATACAGAGAAATGTTTGTTCAGGGAATAGCATAATTATAGTTTATGAAAGCAAATGTATTTTTCCCTTTTATTAATTAGTATGGTATCTGCAAAGTGAATTTGGTCATTCCTGATGTTTGTCAAAGAGAGTAATTCTTACCATAAAGATGTGTTTACCTTTAAAAGAGCTTGTAGTTTTAAATGATGTTCTGTTTGTATGCTTTCCTCATATAGGAGTGTGAGAGAATTTAGGTTGGAGAATTATAAGCATTATAGATAGCAGCCATCCAGAATAAAGCAACACAAGGTTCTTTTATTTTTTAGAAGTTCAAAGTGATATTGTAAAGAAATTAATTTATTTTCATTGACTGTTTTCTTTTTTCCATTCTTACAACAGGGCAGGCTTTAGCATAAGTTTTAGCATAAACATTCAGGCCCTTGAGGAAGTCTGACAGGTTTTCACTTGCGTAGTATTCATGAAGTATCATTTAAAAGTGTATAGAGAAGTTGTAAATTATTCTCTGAGAAATGTCAATGTATTTAGTTTGTATTATATATCAACAATGTTTTGTTTGATTTTAAATGACATAGGATGAAAGTGACGTTTTATTTGGACATAATTGTGATTGTATTGCGGTGTGTACTCATCCTGTACTGTTTCTGTTTGCTTCCTAGACTCCCTGTGACTCGAGTGTCTGCTTGCCATGGGTATCCACTGGTTGCCTTGTCTACCCCATGAACAAACCATCAGATTTCCAGTATCTCCCTGCGGAAGAACCGTGGATAAGCACCCCTACTGCAAATGAACTGTTGGAGAACTGTATTATAGCAAAGTGTCAAGGTGCAGCGCTCTCAAATGGACAAAGACTGTTCTTAAAGTATTCAGAGGCCACCTAGAGACAGTTGTGCTGTTGCTATGTCATGCTTTACTGTGGAAAAGGAACTGTTGGACATATTGGGGGGTGCTAGCAATGCAGGTGGAGAGATAGAAGATGCAGCGTTGTTTGGGGGTAGATGGGGGGCTGGTTGGGTTTCTGTACTGGTAGACCGGTAGTTTTGGGAGGGCTGGAGGATAGATGGAAGGTATTGGAGGGACTGTACCTATATGCAGTGACAATTAGCCTATAAAAGTATATCACGACATGCAAATATTTTTCTCTTTAGTATTCTTATAGAGTTCTGTTACCATAATATAAGGCTTTACTAATTTTCTATGCCTGTCTATTTTTATGTTATTCTGTTAGAATAAAAGGATGGTATGTTAGGGGTAATATGAACCTGATGGCAGCCATCTTGTTTTTCGCAGCCATCTTGTTCCTCGCAGCCATTTTGTAATGAATAGACTTTATTATACTGGGGTATTATGCAGTGAGAATTATATGCATGTTATGAGTTTCTTTAGCTATTCGGCCTTGCCAATGTACCCTGGCCTAATGCCTAGAAGTAAGATAGAATAAGATAATGTAAACAAGAGGCTTTAGACACTCGGTTGTCTCTGCAGATGGTAGTTTGTTATGACTCTGTAAATATTGTTATGAGAAACTCATGTTCCAGTTTTTCCTTGTAAATTGCTCTGTATAACTGTGTAAGATGACGCGGTCCTAACGTGTCATCCCCTTAACCCTGTATGTCACTATAAGAAAGGCTTGCACTGTGCAATAAACAGAATTGGCTTTCGATCATAATGCTGCGTGGTCTGAGTCATTCTAAGGGGCCCTTATCAGGTAATCTACATATGCCTCAGGTGGTACACTAGGCCCCAGGCTTTGGCCTGCACTGACACTTACCCCCTGAAGGGGACACCTAACAGGTGTCATATACCATCTGCCCAGAAGTTTTAAATGTGTCTCCTGTATACTCGAGGACACTGATGACCTCTTTGTGAGCGTAAATCCCCTCATCCAATACTCACAATCTATCTCCGAGCCCAACTCCCTCACCCAGCCCGCAACATAGCTGGGAAGCAAATCGGGCTCCCAGAGGATCACAATCTTGTACAGAACCGAAATCAGATGTCTCAAAACTCCCCCGTTGGTGCAGAGCTTTTCGAAAGGCGTAAGCGCCCTTCCTAGCTCATATTTATGATTGTGTCTAGAAATGTAGTTTATCAATTGATTATAGTGTAGCCATGAAGCAAATATCGAGGGTTGAGTTTCTATTAGCTTATTTTGCGAGGTAATCTTGCCGTTCTCAACCACCCCTTGTACCGATCCCTCCCGCATGTTATAGGGATTAATCTTCCGATAACCTACTGAATGATATGGGAGCTCAGGGTTTTCAAAGACAGGCGTCATTGGGGAATGTCTGGAGGAAATGTGAGTAGATGTTGCTACTGTCGCGTCCCAAAGACTAAAAGTGTCCGCTAGTAGAGTATATTTAGATAAGATTTTAGGTCTGAGAGAAGGGGATAACCATGCGAGGGAGTCCACGTTAACTTTAAGTATTTGTCTATCCAGCAGAATCCAGGCCTTATGCTCATTGTTTTGCGACCATTCCACTATCCTTTGCAAACCTACTGCCTTTCTATATGAGGATATGTCCGGCAAGCCCAACCCCCCTCTGTCTCTCGGGAGAAACATGTTTCGTCTTGATACTCTAGGTCTATGATTAGACCAGATGAACTGGTCAATCATGCTTTGTAGATGATTTATATACCCCCTCGGAAGTGCTATTGGTAGGGTTTGAAGGAGATACAAAATACGTGGCAGGATATTCATCTTGACCACCCCTATTTTCCCCAGCCAAGAGATATATTTATTCCACCACGAGGAAAGATCAGCTGCAATATCGTTCCGAAGGGGGATATAATTAGTTTTGTAGAGGTCCGAGGGGTCTGGTGTTAAATAGATACCAAGATATTTCAATCTGTTCCTCGCTAAAGTGAGGCCATGATCTCTCTGCAAAGAATGTACTACCTCTGGGTTGGCATTTATATTTAACAGTTCTGACTTGTTTAGGTTTAGAAGAAAGTTAGAAGCTTTGCCATACAGTCTAAGTTCCTGCAACAGCTCGGGAATAGAGTCCTGCGGATTGGTAACCGTGTATAGGACATCGTCAGCGTACAACGCCTGCTTTTACTCTGTGTTGTCTACCCTGATCCCCGATATATTGGTATTAGATCTAATCTTTTGTGCCAGAACTTCAATGGACAGGGCAAAAAGTAGTGGGGACAGGGGACATCCCTGTCTAGTGCCATTACTGATGTCAAATGATTGCGAAAGGGTACCGTTAATTCTAATTTTGGCATTAGGGTTCGAGTATAATGGAAAGATGGTATTAACAAAAACCCCCCCAAAGCCCATCCTTTCCAGCAAGCAGCGCAGAAAAGGCCATCCCACCCTATCGAATGCCTTCTCCGCATCCATGGAGAAGACCACCGTGGGGATATTGGAAACCCTGGCATGGGCGATCAGCTGTGTGACTTTAACAGTATTGTCCCTAGCCTCGCGGCCTGGCACAAAACCCACCTGGTCTTTATTAATCAGATATGGCAAAAATCTATTGAGACGCGTTGACAGAATTTTGGCCAGCAGTTTCATATCGGAGTTAATGAGGGAAATGGGTCTATAGTGTCCTGGGGAGTCTCCGCTCTTCCCCTGTTTGGGGAGAACCGTGATATGGGCCTCCAGTATTATGCGAGACAAGGTGGGGTTATTTCCAATCTCGTGAAACAAGGCTAGAATCGGGCCAGCCAGGACATCCTTGAATTTTTGATAGTAGGCAGATGAGAAACCATCAGGTCCCGGACTTTTGCCCTTCGGGCAATCCTTTATAGCCTCATGTAATTCTTCTACCGTTATCGGAGCATTTAAGGAATCAGATTCCTCTTTTGTCAGGGTTGGGAGTTCTATATTCCTCAGGTAGGAGTCTATTAATACCCTTTGTTGTTTAACAGGATCCTCCTGTGAGGATGCCGAAGGGTGACAATGTATGTTGTATAAAGAATGATAATATTTATGAAATTCTGCGGCTATCCGTGTGCTTCTATGTACGGAGCGTCCATCTGGGGTTTTAATAGAGTGTATGTAGGATTGGAATTGTCTTTTTTTAAGGGATCTGGCTAGCACTTTTCCCGGTTTATTCCCTCCCTCATAGTAATGCTGTTTTAAAAATAAAAATGCTTGTTTTTGATGTAGTTCAGCCAGATGTTTTTGGAGTTCCAACCTTGTATCTTTCAACCGCTTTGTAGTTTCAGAATCATGGGGGTTAGTTTTATGTTTTTTTCTAAGTCACCAATTTTCCCCTGAAGTTCCTGGTATTTAATTCTAATTTGTTTATTGAGAAGGGCCTTATGCTTAATCAAGACCCCCCTTATCACACTTTTATGAGCTTCCCAGACTATTGCCTTTGATGAAGAGGGGTATGCATTATTCCTAAAGTATTCCTTCAGATCTTTTTGGATATCACTAAAAATAATAGGATTATCCAGAAGAGTCTCATCTAATCTCCAGATTTGTTGAGTGACTGGGATATCCGGCCACAAGACTGAACAAGTTACCGGGGCATGGTCTGACCAAGTAATATGGCCTATGGAGCTCTGATGAGTGATTGAGAGGCCGCAGGAGTCTGTGTATATGTAGTCAATTCGTGAGTAACTATTATGTGGGATTGAGTAAAATGTGTAATCTTTTGTTGTGGGGTAGAGTGTGCGCCAGATGTCATGTAGGGCTACCTTTCTGAGGGTTTCATTTACTTGAGTGATTGTGGTGGCTGGCGTACATGTGGCTCCCCGAGAGGTGTCCATAACTGGGTCTGAAACCAAGTTAAAATCCCCTTCCAGGTAAATAATCCCTCTGGAGTGTTCCAGGAGGAGATCGGTGATCTTTTTCATAAATATCTCCTGCCCATGGCTGGGAGAGTACACAGACGCTAGAGTGATAAAATTACCAAAAAGTGTCCCCACCAGAATCAGATAGCGGCCATTAGGATCTCTCTCTATGTGTGTCAACGAGAAAGGGACTGTGCGGTGAAATAGTATACCCACGCCCCCTTCTTACTCTGTCCTGATGCAAAATAAGCTGTAGGGTATCTAACATTGTGCCACTTGGGTTCTTTACCTTTTTTGTAATGCGTTTCCTGCACCAGGATAACATGGCTATTTAGCTTACTTAGTTCTTTAAAGGCTATAGAACGCTTTCCTGGGTTATTAAAGCCCTTCGCGTTTATAGTAGTAAGGTTGAGTGAGTGGTCTTTGAATTTGCTAGACTTCAGCCGGGCCGCCATCTCAGGAGGGAAGGAGGAGAGGGAGAGAGAAACGAGAGAAGAAAAAAAAAAAGGGGGGGGGGGAAGAGAAGGGAGAGAAGAAAGAGAGACTAGAGGATAGTGTAGGAAGTCAAAGGAGAGTTTAAAGAATTATGCCCCCAGGGGGTGATGTCCCCAGGAACAACTATACAATATAAGAAAGCTAGAAAGTAGTGCAGAGACCAAGAATATTCTCGGCTGCGCACGTTATTTTCAAATTTTTCACAACAGAATTGCAAAACTCAAACAACAATAAGAAAGTAAGCAAAAAGAAAAGGGGAAAAGCCCCAACACTGACGTAATGCGTTTCCTGCACCAGGATAACATGGCTATTTAGCTTACTTAGTTCTTTAAAGGCTATAGAACGCTTTCCTGGGTTATTAAAGCCCTTCGCGTTTATAGTAGTAAGGTTGAGTGAGTGGTCTTTGAATTTGCTAGACTTCAGCCGGGCCGCCATCTCAGGAGGGAAGGAGGAGAGGGAGAGAGAAACGAGAGAAGAAAAAAAAAAAGGGGGGGGGGGAAAGAGAAGGGAGTGAAGAACGAGTGACTAGAGGATAGTGTAGGAAGTCAAAGGAGAGTTTAAAGAATTATGCCCCCAGGGGGTGATGTCCCCAGGAACAACTATACAATATAAGAAAGCTAGAAAGTAGTGCAGAGACCAAGAATATTCTCGGCTGCGCACGTTATTTTCAAATTTTTCACAACAGAATTGCAAAACTCAAACAACAATAAGAAAGTAAGCAAAAAGAAAAGGGGAAAAGCCCCAACACTGACGTAAGTTATTAAACAATAATGTTCATATAGCCACCCCAGAACCTGTAATAACTATCCTCTTATGTTGTGATTTAAAGATCTATTAAACATTAACTAACTACAGCTTGCCCCCCCCCCCCTCTGTCCTAGTTTAGTCATTTCTCCGACTTGTTACTCTCCTACGAGGGACCAACCTATAGATTAACATTCAATCTGGAGGCTATATCTATGTGCAAACATGGTGGGGCTAGTATGCAATAACATTTCACAGACCATAACAGTGCAGCAAAAAAAAAAAAAGAATGAAGAAAGAAACATTAATAACGATATTTCTAAACTCCAATAACTTGATCACATTATGTACCATCGAGGGAAGGAGCATCCCCACATCAAGGAAGCAACACATTAATACACATTCACTTAGCAATACATTGAACAACTAATAACCCTGCAGCATAGACAAATTGTTAACAGTCTAAAGTTCTGTTGACTGCACATAATGTATGTATCCTAAGTCAATTCTCCTATTCCCAAAAATAAAAGGCAGTCTGTTGTTGGGATGCATAGACATTATTATACGTTACCCAGGAATTTCCTCCGGAGAGTGGGCGTTCGGTGGACGATGGGAAGGCAAACCATCCCCCTGCAGGGCCCTGGTGGATGAACTTGGCTGGATTGAGAGACTCTCAAAAAAAACTCTCTCATCCATGCCAGGTCTGTAGATCGCAGTCTTGTTATTGGAAGATGCGATTATCAAGACAGGAAAGCCCCATTTGTATTGTATCTTGCAGTTCCGTAAGATGGTGGTGATATGACTCAGTTCCCTCCTCTTTTGGAGGGTTACAGGCGACAAATCAGTGAAAACCTGTATTTCTTCTCCCACATGTGTGATAGGATGTTTTCTTCGTGCACATTGCAGTATCGCTTCTTTATTTTTAAAACTCAGGAACTTCACAATAATATCTCTAGGAGGGGCCTTGCTTGGAGGCCTGGGCCTTAGCGCTGTATGTGCCCTCTCTATTGGTATATCAGGGGACGTGGGGGAATCTTTTATGATTCTAAACAAGGCCTGAAGGTACCCTTCTATGTTTTGGGGAGCGACTGTCTCTGATACTCCTCTGAATCGCAGATTGTTCCTCCGGCCCCTGTTGTCAATATCTTCTAGTTTGTCATTTAAATACTGCAGATTATCAGCCTGATTTTGTATGTCCAGGGTATGTTGTTGGATAGTAGGAGACATCTCGTTAGAACTCTTTTCCACCACTGATACTCTCTTATCCAATGTTGAAATGTCCTTACTCATATCCCCAAACAGGCTTCTCATCTCAGCAAGAACTCCCTGTATATCTGCTTTAGATGATAAATGTGATATATCCTCCTTAGTAAGAAAAAAGGCATCAGTGCTGCTAGCCTTTGAAGTTGCTCCATCCTGTGAACCTGCTGATTCAGCCATAATTCCCTCTGGTGTGTCTCTTGCAGGGTCAATAGGCTTTAGGTAGTGGTTCATAGACTTGGTGTTACTGGGCTTTTCACCTTTGGGCATTCTTTTAACAGGCATAACCTTGTTGCATGAGGGGTTAAGCCAATTAGTGCCAGGGTATTTAAAATGACAAAATGTAGAAATTTCAGATCTTAAACAAACAGCCGCTAAGGAATCCTATGGGTAAGAGCAGTATAGATGACTTATGGGAGAATATAGCCTATTTTGTAGGCAGCAAGCTACATTATCAGGTCTAATAGAGTACAAGGTCTGCTCTATCAGATGTCCGCTATCGTGATCAGGGCCGTTACCCTGTGTTTATAAGGTCCCAGGTCTAACAACAATATGCAGAGCAAGGAAGAGACCTCTGCTTTTTGGTATGTCTGCTATTTATAGATCCCAGCTTATGGACGCACAAGCGGCCTGTTCCCGTGGAGGTGTGCAAAAAGTAATGGCCTCTCAGAGAAAAAAAAAATTCCCCTTTTACAGTTCTTTACTTTTTTTTATTTGTGAAGCGCAGTCTGCACAGCTTACCCCTCCGATGTTCAGAGTGACTCATGTACTGCGATGTTAGGCGGGCCGCAATGGAACATCTCCTGGCACAGTATCAGTAAGGGAGCCACGTGGAGTACCGCTCCAGGATCAGCGCTACCACTTTGGGTTATTACCATGCGTGGGGGCTCCTATCGCCACAGCATCCGCTATCGAGTGAGAGAGGGTAGGTAGGTGATGTGATGTCTAGCCTCCGTTAGTGCCTAATTTATAAATGAAACTGAACAATGTCCTTACGATTGCATCAAAGTGTCTTGCAAGTAATAAGGGGTTAATAAGTATAATGGAGAGTCTCTTGTGTGTCGAGAAATGATGTATGCTAGAGGTTGTACAAATATTTTTTCATGTGTACAAATAAGTATTTTCAGTAGCAGCTGTACACCTTATATATATCACTCCCGACCTTGTTATATAGTGTTAGAATGTCCCACAAGGTGTATACAGATTGAGACAATATGTAACAAAGTATAGAAATCCAATATATTGAAGGCAAAAAAACATTCACTCACCCATCTTCTTATAGTGCAGGGGCTGAGTAATACTTCCTTGGTAGGTGCCGGCTTGGAAAAACTTTGTAGATCACAAGCAGGGAATGAGCCCTCCGGGTGTGCAAATCCCTGATATTATTCAAAAAAAGGGGGAATGTTTTGCCTGGTGCTGGAGGCGGAAAGTGCCAGAACAAACCGACAAACAGATTTGCAGATAAAGAGCTTCCACAGCGGTGGAAATATCTAGCATTAAATGGACCGAGTAAAGTAGAAGTTAAAATATAAACTTTATTAGGTATGCATTAAGAGACCTGTGAATATTCACAGAGAATCAGCTAATATCACAGCATAGAAAGAGTCAGCCTAGTAGCCCAACATTACACACTCCACTTCAACATGTTTCGTGCTGCAACAGCACATCGTCAGGGATCCCTGAAGAAGTGCTGTTGCAGCACGAAACATGTTGAAGTGGAGTGTGTAATGTTGGGCTACTAGGCTGACTCTTTCTATGCTGTGATATTAGCTGATTCTCTGTGAACATTCACAGGTCTCTTAATGCATACCTAATAAAGTTTATATTTTAACTTCTACTTTACTCGGTCCATTTAATGCTGGATATTTCCACCGCTGTGGAAGCTCTTTATCCGTTAGTGCCTACACAGACCTGCAGGTATACCTTCGTTGCTCCAGTGAAGTGTCGGAGGCCCGTGCCTGTTCCCCATGTGATAGATCCCTTAGGCCGTTCACTAGTTTTTTTATGTTACTGCAGTGTGATCCGCTTAGTTTGTGAATCCCAAAGGGCTCTTCATGTGTCAGGGTCACACTCCCAGCCACCTAAATATAGTAAAAATAAGCTTTTAGTGCTATTTTAAGCTAAATTGTCAGTCTGGTTGCAGGAGCTCAGCTAATGTGTGACCATCTCCCTGCGTGGTCAGGCTCCGCCCCAGCCTTGCAAATTTGTTCAACAGAAGCTTCATTTTTGAAAGCCCAAGTAGAAACAGCCCTCGTGGAGTGAGCCATGAGTCTCTCAGGAGGCTGCGGTCCAGCCAGAGAGAAGTAGCCGTAGCCTTCTGACCCTTGTGTTTCCCAGAGAAACAAACAAAGCAGAAGATGAAAGTCCTTAGTCGCCTGCAAGTAGAATTTCGGCGCACGCACCACATCTAGGTTGTGCAGCAAACGCTCCTTATGAGATGAAGGATTAGGACACAAGTAAGACAGAACGATTTCCTGATCATAATCCTATTTGAAACAACTTCAGGAAGGAAACCTAACTTAGTACGCAGAACCACCTTATCAGAATGAAGATAAGGGGAATCAAACTGAAATGCAGACAGTTCAGAGACTCTCCTAACAGAAGAAATTGGCAACAAGAAACAAAAACTCCCAAGATGCAAAGCTATAAGGACAAGGTTAAGGCTCCAAGGTGGAGCAACTGATATAAACACAGACTGAATCTGACCCGGGTCTGACAAAGGATTGGACTTCCGGCACGTCCAGCAGACACTAGAACAGCAGAATGGATAGGGCAGAAATCTGACCCCTGAGGGTAATGACCGAAAACCCCTTCTCCAGGCCTTCCTGGAGAAAAGACGAATTCCCAGGAATCCTGACCCTACTCCAAGAGAAACCCTTGGATTCCCACCAATAAGATATATACACTATATCTTATGGGAAAACTTTCTAGTACCTGGCATGCAAGCCTGAAACATGGTCTAAAAGACTGAGTCAGAAAAACCATGCTTAGACCAACTAAGCGATCAATATCCGAGCAGACAGCTTTAGAGAAGCGAAAATAGAATGAAGGGAGGGACCCTGATTCAGAAGGTCCTCCCTCAGAGACATAGTCTCCAAGGAGGGAGAGGAGACTATTCCACTAGGTCTGCATACTAGATCCTGCGAGGCCACTCAGGGGCTATTAGAATCACTGACTCTCTCCTGCTTGATACGAATAAAGACTCGTGAAAAGAAGAGAAAAACGGAGGAAATAGGAATGCACTACTGATTCCCAATAAAAAAAAAAGCCAAAACATTTATCAAGGCGGTCTGCTTATCGCTTGACCATAACCCTAACCTCATAAGCTTGGCGGTCTTCTGAAACTCCAGAAGCCAACTCCAGAACCCCCCATTTTAGGGTTTACCTAGAAAACACCTTCAGACAGAGAGCCCATTCCCCAGAATGAATCATCTGTCTGTTTAGAAGTCAAATTGTTCACCACTAAAGAGAAGAACATAGGCAGCAATTGTAAGCTGCCACCCACTGAACAAATCACCTCCTATGGGGCTAAGGAACTCAGAGTTCCACCCTGGTAGATGATGTAAGTCAATTTAATAATTACTGAGGCCAAGCCATCAGAGCAATGTATCTCGCTCTCACTGTAAAAGAGGAACGCAGACACTTCTGAGATCAATAATCCCTGTGCCTCCCAGAAATGTCTCCAGAGCACGCACCCTGAGACAGGAACTCCTGGAAAACCATTACTGGACGGAGTCTTTATCTACTGATCTAGCTCTATCCACTGAGAAAATAGTAAAGGGAATGATGTTCATGGCAACCATCAGACCATTCCCTCCCAACCATCTGGTTATAAAATGACTAAGCTATCTACCGAACCCCCAGAGCTTGCTGATGGCCAAACAGAAGCCTGCAGGGAGAACAAAAGGAAAACTCCTTGATTATCTAATCCCTGTTCGAGATCTTCTACTAGATGGAAGCTCCCCAAATAAATCACCCTTGCAGATAGAGCAAAGGACCCCCTCTCCAGAATCATGCCCCAACCATAGGAAAGAATGCTGGACAAGGTCTCTTGAAAGAGTTTGCTCGAAGGAAGGATGACACCTGATCATATAAGATCCAGAATCCCCTTGCAATATTCAGACCTACAAGTCCTTCTAGGATGACGAAACTCAGAAACTTAAGATCCCGATTAAGGGAACAAAAATACACATCTTTCAGGTCTATGTTCGATATGAACAGGCCCTTCTTAAACCAAAGGAAAATGGATACTACTTGAAGGTCAAAACCTGAGGGAGTACCTAGATCTCGTTCCCAGACTGGAACAATCACTCCCAGAGATGAAGATCTTGAACCCAGTTCAAGGAATGTTTCCTATCAAACCTGGACTGCAGATAATCTAAAAGGAGAAATCTGCCCAGGGGAGGAAATCTTAGATTGAACTAAGATTAGTTGGATACCAAGACCTGACAAATGCAGAAAAAGGAAAAGAAAAAAAACTTTCCGTTAGTCTTACTATCTTGAGGTGGTAGAAAACAATAAAAAAATTCCCCCTGTAAATCAGAGGATAATTCTGCCAGACCAAATGCAACAAGGTCTCATCTTTGAAAGGAAAAATCAAAAGCGTGGAATTGGAGAAAACAAACATTGAAGCTACAACTGCAGAGCTATAAACCTAGGCTGAACCACTAAGCTACCTGTAGGTTTCTCCGCTGACCAAAAAAATCAGCCCTTTAAGAAATATGCTGCTTTATTAAGTATTGAGAGAATGACACTAATGCCCATGACTGGGTTCGAGCACTAAATCATGAGCCCTCAAGCCAGGCTTGCTAATCACTAGGCCACAACAACCAACTTCTGGCTAGCACAGCAAGTCTAAAATGACAATGCATTGCTCTAAAAGAACTAATAAACTCCAGCTTCTTATCTAAGGATCCTTAAGGAGCTAGCTACCCTCCATAGGGGTCGAGGCTTTCTGGCCCCAGTAGAAAAACTGCTACGAAGTTCAACATGCATTTAATTGGAGTCAGCGACAAAAAAATCTTTTAAAGGATGGGAGACAGGGGGAAAGGTATCCCCAGAACCTCCTATTCCTGTGGAATCTCCATAGCACACCTAAAAACACTTCCACCTAGGAAGGAATCATAGAAACTAATAAAGTTTACAAAACTTCCAAGGGTTGACGACAGGAGTATCGGTGTCGTCCAGGTAGCTACAACCTCCTTTAACAGTACACGAGGTGTGCAAGCATACATCTGAATTAGTCCACCCCAGCATCAGATGAAGGAATTATACTGTCCAAATCTGAGATTCCCCATCAGGAACCACCGGCGAATCCTCCTCACCAACCTAGGAAAGGGGGCCATCTAAGTAACAGATTAGCAGAAACTTTACTATCTGAAAATGTAAATGTCCTCTGCATTTTCCCTGTATGTAAGGAAAAAAAGACAAGTTGCAGATACCGCAAACGATACCCGAGTTGCAAATCTGCAAGCAAATACACTCCTCCAGGAATATAAGAGGAACCGCAGGGCACTGCATGTGACACCATGGAGGCTTGGGACGATTAAGGAGAAGCTGTGGCAGCGCCTGCACAGCATCATCCTGGGAGACAAGAGACTCAGAGGGAAATATCTATATAAAAAAATACTTTTATAATTCACCCAACAAGTATAGAGAACTCTGAAAAGAATATTTAGGTTGCACTATTAAAATATGTAATTATAGTTAAAAATGGCAGAGTACCAGGAAAATAAACAAGAGAGAACTTTATTGTTGAAAAAAAACTTATAATGGAAAAAAAACACTTCCTTTTCTTAGGAACAGATACCTGATCAAAAACATCACATAAATAAATATCTGCTGCATTAATTTATGCTTTAAGAAGAATTGAAATCCACCCTGGTTGTTTACCACTAACTACAGAGGTATATCTAAAAAAGGATTTGCCTTTATGCAAATAAACTCCCCAAAACAGACCGTTCATATATTACATGTTTGTTACACTTCTTAACCCTGTCCTGAATCGTTATGACTTAAAACTAGCAGCGGGAGTCAGTTCATAAGGGTTCTCTGCCTGCGGCCGAGGCAGAGATGTCCAGATCTGCATAAATAGTTACATTTTGTTAAGCCTGTATAGTTTAAGAATTCCATGTCTTATTACTTGTCACTTGCCATGTAAAACGTAAGTGATGACTATAAGAGATATCTATATTAATACCAGCCATTATAAGTTTATCTCTGATTGGTTCACAGATTGGCTATATCTATTCTAAATCCCTCAGTTCTTAGATGACTTCACATAAGTTCTTATAAACAATACTCTAGCATTTTAGGGTAGGTTAATTAAGGATATGTTATGATAAGGTATGCGAGTTCTATTATGTATAAGTTATATAGTATCATATGCCTGGAATTTAGTTTTAAGTTCAACCTATAATTCACGCTCATACCATAAGATAATCTGACAGATCTAGACCATGCAAGTAGGGCATTTATAATAGGGAACTAGTTTGTTATCTCCCTATATTAGTCCTATACAGACTCTGTTCATTCCCGGGCCGTAATAGATACCCTTGCATTGTGAGGGAAACAGATTATTATGATTATAACTCTTACATCCCTATACACCAAAGCTCCAAAGGTTATAGAGCGTATCAATCTCCCAGTGTCACTTGTGCTCCCCCCCATACTCCCTTAGGCTTATTGAATAAGCATTAGAAAATATATCTTATGGAAATCCTGTTATTGTTTATTTTTCCCCGTAAATACCTTCCTTGACAAAGGCACTACTTTGAGGGCCCTTAGGTGACCCTAACTTATTACAGGAGGGTGAAGGTCTGTGAGTAGTTTCATTAAGAGTCAAAGGGGATATTTGATCATATATGAAAAATCGATAAATAAGAGGTTTACCGTACATATTGTATGTTAATTATGTACAGGTGTTATTAGCTGTTTTTGTGTCTCGCTGAAACTTTATACCAACTTTCTAGGTTTCTAAGGTCATACTTCTAATATATGTCGTACATTTAATGTATCAGTGAAACCTGTATAATATTGCCGACATTGATTTGTAGGTGATTTAACCCTGTTGTTTTTGTTTATTGCATAACCTCAATAAAAACAATTTGTAAAAAAAAAAAAAAAAAACTAGCAGCGGGAGCGATCAGAGATCGTTTCCACCGAAATACCGCTGTTACTATCTGCCAGGCATGTGAGGCAGATAGTAACAGCCAATTATTATGTTTGCGACAGTGTTACATCACTATTGATAAATTTTAAAAATATATATTTTAAAACAACAATTCCTACTTGTACTTATAGCCCTATAACTTGCAAAAAGGATGTAAACATTGGGTATTTTTAAATCTATTTAGCAGTTTTTTTCCTTAGCTTTTGTAGATGAATAAAAGATTTTTCAAGTAAAAGTAAAAAAAACGTTTTTAATTTTTTACCATATTTTATTATTTTTTTTTAAAAGTAAATTATATGACATGATACAAATAATGGTATGTAAAAAAGCACTTCTTGTCCTGAAAAAACCCCAATATATAATTTGTATGGAAACGGTAAATGAGAGAGAGGAAAAACAATTTATGGAAGAACTTACCTGATAAATTCATTTCTTTCATATTGGCAAGAGTCCATGAGCTAGTGACGTATGGGATATACAATCCTACCAGGAGGGGCAAAGTTTCCCAAACCTCAATCTGAAAAAACACATCTAGATGGAGTGACCACTCCCCCGGATGTAAAGTCTGACGTCTGAGATAATCCGTTTCCCAATTGTCTACACCTGGGATATGTACCGCAGAAATTATACAAGAGCTGGATTCCGCCCAAGCAATTATCCGAGATACTTCTTTCATAGCTAGGGGACTGCGAGTCCCACCCTGATGATTGACATATGCCACAGTTGTGACATTGTCTGTCTGAAAACAAATTAATGGTTCTCTCTTCAATAGAGGCCAAACCTGAAGAGCCCTGAAAATAGCACGGAGTTCTAAAATATTGTTTGGTAACCTCGCATCTTGACATTTCCAAACCCCTTGTGCTGTCAGAGATCCCCAGACAGCTCCCCAACCTGAAAGACTTGCATCTGTTGTGATTACAGTCCAGGTTGGACGAACAAATGAGGCCCCTTGAACTATACGATGGTGGTCTAACTACCAAGTTGAACATTGGGATTTAAGGATATTAATTGCGATATCTTTGTATAATCCCTGCACCATTGATTCAGCATACAAAGCTGGAAAACGAGCAAAGGGGATCGCATCCGATGCTGCAGTCATGAGACCTAAAACTTCCATGCACAAAGCCACTCAAGGGAATGACTGAGACTGAAGGCAATACCCTGTTCTCTGATTAGAGAGTAGGGTACCGAGAACATTTGAAAAAATTCTTGGAGCTGTCGCTAGGCCAAATGGAAGAGCGACAAATTGGTAATACTTGTCTAGAAAAGAGAATCTCAGAAACAGATAGTGATCTGGATGAATCGGAATGTGAAGATATGCATCCTGTAAGTCTATCGTGGACATATAATGCCCTTGCTGAACAAAAGGCAGAATAGTCCTTTTGAAAATTGGCACTCTTACAAAACTGTTCAAAATTTTCAGATCCAGAACTGGCCTGAATGAATTTTCTTTCTTTGGGACAATGAATAGATTTGAATAAATCCCTAGACCCTGTTCCTGAAACGGAACGGATATAATTACCCATGAAAGCTCTAGATCTGAAACACACTTCAGAAAAGCATGAGCCTTTACTGGATTTGCTGGAAAGCGTAAAAGAAAAAGGAAATTTATGCTTACCTGATAAATTTGTTTCTTTTTCGATACGATGAGTCCATGGATTTCATCCTTACTTGTGGGATTACGCCTCCTGGTCAGCAGGAGGAGGCAAAGAGCACCACAGCAGAGCTGTATATATATATATATATATATATATATATATATATATATATATATATATAGCTCCTCTCTTCTCTCCCACTCCAGTCATTCGACTGAAGTTAGGAAGAGAAAATAAAAAGCCAAGGTGCAGAGGTGTCTGAAGTGTAAAAAAAAATATAATAACCTGTCTCATAGAACAGGGCGGGCCGTGGACTCATCATATCGAAAAATAAACAAATTTATCAGGTAAGCATAAATTTCCTTTTCTTTTTCAAGATACGATGAGTCCACGGATTTCATCCTTACTTGTGGGATACAATACCAAAGCTATAGTACACAGATGAAACGGGAGGGACAAGACAGGGAACTTAAATGGAAGGCACCACTGCTTGAAGAACCTTTCTCCCAAAAAACAACCTCAACCGAGGCAAAGGTATCAAATTATAAAATCCTTAGTAGCTTGTAAGTAGAACTCCAAGCACGGACTACATTTGAATAATGAAGTAGACGTTCCTTCTGAGAAGGATTAAAACACAACAATGGAACAACAATATCCTAATAAATGTTCTTTCTGAAACAACCTCAGAAAGAAAACAGGATTAGTACAGAACACTACCTTATCCGCATGAAAAATAAGGTAAGGAGAATTATAAAGAAATGCCGAAAACTCAGATACTCATTGAGTAAACGAAATAGTAACAGGAAATAAAACTTTCCAAGATAATAACTCAAGATCTATGGAATACATAGATACAATGAAGCCTCTGAAAGAATCTTAAGATCTAAATTCAAACTCCATGGAGGAACAAGTGGTTTAAACACAGGTCTGACCCTAAGCCGAGCCTGACAAAAAGATTGAACATCTGAGACATGTGCCAAACACATGTGGAACAAAATAGACAAAACAGAGATCCAACCCCTTAGGGAACTCACAGAAGAAAACCCTTCTCTAATCCTTCTTGGAGAGAAGATAAAAATCCTGGGAATCCTAACTCTACTCCATTAGTAACTTTCGGATTCACCCCAATAGAATTATTTACACCCAAAACGTAAGGTAAATCTTCCTAGTTACAGACTTACATGCCTGAAATAAGGTAACTACGACCGAATCAGAGAATCCCTGCTTGCATAGGATCAGGCGTCCAATCTCCAATTAATCAGCTTCAGAGAAACAAGACTTGGATGAGAAAAAAAAATCCTGAATAAAAAGGTCCTTCCCCAACAGAAGTATCCATGTTGCAGAGATGACATATGCACCGGAGCAACATAGCAAATCCTGTGAGGCCACGCAGAAGCGAGGAGGATCACTGATGCCCCTTCCTATATGGCTTGAACAACCACCCGGAAAGCAGCACAAATGGGGAAGATGGAAGTTCTTTGGTCCTTCGGCCTAGAATGTCTAAGTCAGCAATCAGCTTGGACTGAGGCCCGAGACCTGGACCCGTAACCCTGAAGCCCGGCATTCTGACACAATGCCATGAGATCCAAATCTAGCCGATCCCATATGAAAATCAGGTTGAAAAATACCTCGGATGGAACTCCCAGTCTCCCGGAAGAAAGATCTGACTACTCAGAAATCCGTTTCCAAAGTGTCCACCCTGGAATATGGACCGCAGACAGATATCCAGTGGGCAGCAGCTCATTTTTGCTAAGTTTGGCCACCTCAGCCCTGGTAAAGGTACACCTCGTTCTATCCTGGCGTGGACATACTGTCCGTCTTAAAAAAGAGGAAACTGGGCCGAAGCCAACTGAGCCCAGACACGCCTGAGCTCGCTCAGAGTACCCGGAAGTCTATAAAAAGAATAGACTCCGCCAAAAACCAAACACTGCTAAATCAAGCTCCCTGGAAGAGATGACCAGAGAACTACTGAGGAGACAAATCCGCATAGTCTCCTTCCCCCGAGTATGCTTAACTGCATAGACCAGAAGTGAAAGCAACAAACAGAATTGTAAGGTACACAAGATACTGCTCAGTTGATCAACCTTAAAAGGATGAAAGACAGAGTAGACCACACCGGAGAATGAATCTGCAACCCTTAGGTTGTCACAACTTTCAACCACAGCGCCGTAGCATGCTGAGCTACCTGTCCGACTATTGTGGCTTGCTTATACAAGCCAACCGACTACACCTAAATACTAATCCACTGAAGGCCGAGAGGTGGATTGAAGAACTAGGCGAAAAATGATAGAAATTAATTTCCTGACCCAAGTCAGAAAATCCTACATAGATATGGAACCAGTCACGATTCCTAAGAAACTACCAATGAGCTTGGGGCTAAGGAACACTTGTCCAAAGCCACCTTCCTCTCCCGGAATCACGGGAAGAATAACACCATGTCCGAGTAAATCCTGCTTGTTGCAATGATGACACTGGGAATAGGACATCAGCCAGATAGAGCGTCATTGCAATGTCACATAACTGAAGCATCGCCATAGCAATCCCAGAGTCTCCGTAAAAACTCAGAACTATGGCAAGATCGAAAGGATCACGAACAAAAGAGTTTGTCCAAAAAGTCATACCCAAAAACTTGAGCTGATTCTCATGAACGGCACATGAAGGCACCTGATCTTAAATCCACCGTTGTCATAAAATGACCCATTAGGATTAAGGGGAAAAAAAGGCACAATAAACGTACCCCTCCTGAAGGACAGTACCCTTCTCACAAAATGGTTTGAGGATTCCCGTTTTTTGAGAGCCAGATCCTGGACCAGTATTAAAACTGAAACCATCACTCCCAGGTTTAAGAGATCTCCTGCACAGAACAAGGACGACTCTCCTCTTGTCTAATCTTCAGACAAGATAGAAAGCAGAAACTGCCTCTGAGAGAAAAACATTTGAGCTTAAAACCAAACAAACGAAAAACGGAGAGTCAGCCCCCACAAGATCCATTCCAGACCAGGACGCTAGCCTGCTGTTGAATGGAGGACAGCATGGAGATGTCTTTTTTTTTTTTTTTTATCAAGCCAGGTCTCTACAAAGTTAGCTCCTGGCAAGGACTTTGAAAACATATAACCGTAAAACAAAGCTCCAACCATAAGGACCATAAAGAATGCCTAAGGTCCCCTCCGCCTGAAACTGAGAGACTCAGAAACATGGAGGAACCTCATGGAATCGCAATTCCTCTAGCAATGCTTTTAACTCGTGTAGAAGTATAGAATTGCATTAAAACCCCTAGTGGAATGTGAAGGAAATGCAGGGCATTGCATGTGGGCCATAAAATTTCAAATGGAAACTAAAGGAGAAATTTGTGGCCATGTGTTAACAGACTCCCAAACATCAATTGCCGAAGATGGAGTAGGTGCAAAAAGGAAAAAATAAATTTGACAATCAACTATTCTTGAGTGCGTTTGTTGCATCTTCAGTTACAAAAGATGAACTAACAAAAGAAACAGCTGAAAGACATTTATTATAATGTGCACAGAACAAGAAACGTGATAGTATATATGTAGTTTAGGGTACTAGTAAAGCACGGCTAATCACCCGTAAGGCTCTCAAGTCGCTGCTCATGTCTATCAACCTTGAAAGGTTGAGTGGACCTCACCAGGAATCAAACCTGCAACTCTGGGGTTGCTACAGAGGTCAGCCATAGTGCCTTAGCAAGCTGACCTACCTGTCTGGCTATGTCACCTGGATACTTAAAGAAACTCATATTTGTAAGATTTGTACCATCCTACATCACAAGGGATGAATTAACAAATAAACAGCCGCAAGTAATGTAAAATGATTTACACAGAAAAAAAAAATGCTAGTGCCTCTTTAAATTTTTAAAAGAATGTCTTATTTCCGTTGTGCATAAACAATCCAATAAGACTATTGATAGTGCTGTAAATATACATTGATATGAAACACATGAAGGCACCACCAAAGAAATGGCATTGTAAGGAACCGCAGAGCACCGCCTGTGGGACACAAAGTTATTTTTGGACACTATAGGAAATTTTTTTTGGTAAGGGTAAACCGATGTCACCAAACTCCTAATAGTCATCGCTTTAAAAGGAGTATTACAACAAAAATAAACACATGAAAAAACATTAGTGTCTCTTTAAAGGGACAGTATACACTCATTTTCATATAACTGCATGTAATAGACACTATTATAAAGAATAAGATGCACAGATACGGAAATAAAAATCCAGTAAAAAATGGTTTAAAAAACGTACTTAGAAGCTTTCAGTTTAGCTTTGTTGAAAAGGCAGTTGGAAAGCCCACTGAAAGTGGGAAATAAGACACTCTCCCCCTCCCCCTTCTTTTGCATATGAAAAGACCCTTTACACAAACAGGAGCAAGCTGGAGAAGGTAGCTGACGGTAATAAAATAAAACTTTGGGGCTTGGTTAGGAGTCTGAAAATCAGAGCAATGTTATTTAAAAATAAGCAAAATTATACATTTAAAAAAAAACAAAAAAACTTTATGGGCTTTATAAATAGATCATCTACAAAACATTTATGCAAAGAAAAAATGTGTATAATGGCCCTTTCAATATTAAAGTAAGGGGGGCGGAGTTTGCCAGCAAAGGGAGAAGTAGCACTTCTGTTTAGCTCTGCACAGAAAGTGACAAATAACACTAGTTTTACACCTTTATTTGAGGAATATCACCGCCAAAAGCCCACTAGGTGATAGATATACTAACAGGGACTATCCGGTACAACTTTGGAGTGGATACCTGCCGATTTCCGATATATCCACAAACGAGAACCAGCAGATTTCTAGGAAAGGCCGCGGCTGCGGCCTACTCTGGACCCTCCGGCCCAAAAAAGAGGAAAAAAGAAACAAGTGACCCATCCGATTACAGTAGTGCTATAAAGGGAGACCCCAGGAGACTACTAATGGTGAGATTGAACGTATCTATTGACAGAAACAAGTTTTAAACACTCCGGGCCTATCTCCTAAAATGTAACAGAAGGAAATTAGCTGCACACATCCAGTTAGCTGACTATATCCTTTGGGACACTTTGCTGCTGAATTGTCACCCTCTTGGGTTTATAAGACCAATTGGAGGATTAACACTATACTTTAGCAGGACTGCCAGTGGCGGGAAAGGAGGCCATCTTGTCTTGCAGCCTTTGATATAGGACAGTAATCTTTTCTAAACCACACAGCCTTTATTCACTTAGGTGGTTTACAAACAAGCTACAGAAAATTGAGAGCCTATACGGCTGTTTTTCTCTCCTTGTCCAAATAACCTGCAGCTATCGAAGCAAAGTTTGGTGTGACACAGGATTTGCCGGCCTCCAATTTGACTCTACACATTGAATTTGACGCTGAGCAGCCGGAGCCCTAGAAGCCTCATCTGAGCAGCTATAACCTATTACCAACACAGTACTACTCTCTCCCCTCCCTTTTCCTGCCATCCGTTGTGGTGTGGGTCATATCCTAAGGCCCTTTTTCCGTGATCGTCCTGTGAGGACATTGCCCATGGGGAGTGGAGATAGGCCAGCAGTAGGGTGAATTCTGACAAGAACAGTGTGACTGCAGTCTAAAAATATGCCGAACTTTTAGCCGCTGACCCTATTCTGTGCAAGTGTGGACTGATACCCTGCTAGCCTGTTAACATGAGTCATACGAAGGTATCTGGGGACATGTATCCCGGAAAATAACATCCAAAGCGGGACAGAGAATACCAATATTATACCAAAACCACCTTGACAATCCTTATGCATTTCTAGTCAGAGATAGCGCGGTGAGAGCCTCCCCCTCCAACTTTTAATAACCTCACGAGTTTCCTTTTCTTCACCAAACAGATTATAACCCTATTGACACCTGCTCCCTAATCCACGACGCTATTTCATAGTCAGAACCTGGGGATTTTTCACAGGTATCCCGAAATGTCTGCCAGGAAATCCTCCTTAGACAAAAGAAACAAGCCTACATCTTTGAACACATACTTCAAGCCTTCCATAACAATAAAACAGATAGACCAACCAGACGCTGAGAACCCAGAAGAAATGGACTCAGATTCAGAATCTGCAGTATCAAACACAGATCAGACCCCAGTAACTAAAGCAGACCTGCAATCTTTAGTTTCAAAACAAGATATCTCAGATAGCTTTGATAAATTATGGACTAAAATTGATTCCATGCACACGGCAGTTACAGCTAGTCTAACAGAGATCAGGTCTGATATAGCAGAACTAGGAGGCAGAATGGATACAATTGAAGAACATACAGAAGCAATTACGGAGGATATGAATGGACTTTCACAAACCATTGCCTCACATCACCAACTGTTCATAGAGATGCAAGACAAGATTGAAGATCTGGAGAACAGGAGTAGAAGAAGCAATCTAAGGCTAAAAGGTATCCCGGAGACAGCGGATGGTAAAGATCTACCTACCTATCTACAACAACTCTTCAGAAGCATAACTGGAAATAAAATGATTTTACTATGGAAAGAGCTCACAGATCTCTGAGGGCTAAACCTAAGGGGGAGGCTCTACCGCGAGATGTAATAGTGAAGATGCTGCTCTTCCAAGACAAGGAGCTAATACTCTCAGCAGCTAGAAATGCTCCTACGTTCAAATTCCAGGGGTCAGTTGTTCAATTCTATCAAGACCTATCTTTTAGGACTCTCCAAAGGCGGAACTCTTTTCGCCCCTTAACTCAGCTATTGAGGAAACAACAGATTCAATACAAATGGGGGTTCCCTTTCGCTCTGTATATTTTGAAGGACAACTTAACTGTGACTATCAAGGAAGCGGCAGACATCCCCGACTTATTCCAACGACTGGGGCTAGAAACACCAAAAATGCCTGATCTGCCGGTCTCGGCCCTACAACTGGAACCCCAGGCATCTCTGAGATCAAACACCATTCCTAGATGGAAAACAGTCAGTAAAAAACGTTCTAAGAATAAGTGAAACACAGCTTCCTTCTGGGAAATCTTTTTTTTTCTCTCTCTCTCTGGAAGAAAAAGAAATGAAAGCCACAAGTCAACAAATGCAGGAGGAACATAGCTATCTCACATGAAGTACCTTTTTATGTGACTCTCTAATGAGTAGGTGGTAGCTATGCTACCAGCTATGGAAGTTTTGTAAGCTTAATAGGTATGCTACGGGACTCCCTGTATAGACCATCAGGTTATATATGAAGAATTCTGCAGGTAATGGGGTAAAGCAGGGAGTTGGGAGAAAGATGAACTGCAGTTACCATGTGCCTGTAGAAGAGACAGGGCTCACGCCCATTGTTTTTGTTCTCTATTGCATAGTTATAACACTTGCACAGTTACTTAAACTTAAAATGTTAAGGTTATTTATCTTATTACCTTGCCCTCAAGTGAGGGAATTATTATGTTTTTTTTTTTCTATGGTTAATTTACTAATTTGTTATTGTACTCACACTACTCACTACACTCCCCTTTTAGAGCCACATACTGTTGTAGCACATCACACACGCCCAGATGACACAGTCGTAGAATGGACAGAGGCTTACCCCGGTCAGAGAAATTCCAGATGCACACACCTTCTCAAACTATATCCCAATATATTTATGATACATCCTATACCCACTTAGATGGCCCCTAAAATTAAATTAATTTCTCACAATGTGAGAGGCCTGAATACTGATGTAAAGAGACGAGTGGCAATGAACCAATATATACATATCAAAAGTTAATATTCTCTTCCTACAGGAGACTCACTTTCTTAACAATCAGGTTCCTAAATATTGGTCCAGACACTTTCAACAACATTACCATGCCACAGCCTCTACCAAAAAAAGAGGAGTCTCCATTTTGATTCACTCAGTCCTTAACTTTGAACTTGAATCCATAACCACAGATGAGGAGGGGAGATATTTAATAGTTAAAGGTCAAATTGATAACACATATATAGTACTCTGCAATATATATGCACCTAATACGAAACAGACAGAATTCTTTGCCCATATATCGCATCTTCTAACTCAGTGGTCCCAAAATAGGATTATAGTAGCTGGAGATTTTAACATTAACTTATCTCCGATCCAGACACCCAGTCGAGAGACTTTATCACATAAAAAAAAGCTACACAACCGGGATATAAAGCACATTCAGGAACACCTGGCGTCCCACACTCTTAGAGATTCCTGGCAGGCCTTATATGGAACCACAAACGACACCACCTATTATTCCGCTGCGCATAAATCTTATACAAGAATTGATTATATATATACCAGCCAAATCTTTCACCCGATCTTACTATCTTCTGAAATTCACCCCTGCGTCTGGTCTGACCACTCCATACTGACGCTATCTTTAGATGGGATACAAGATCATAAGCGGGAAAAGTCGTGGTCTTATGACCCACAATATTTTCAGCAGCCCTTAGCACTCAAAGAGTACTGGGACATAAATATAGATACCACCTCCAACCCTTTAAATACATGGGCGGCCCACAAAGCATATCTTAGGGGAATACTAATGCAAGGGAAGGTGGCACATACCAGACAATGTCGAAAACAGATATCTACACTCCATCAAGAGATAGCCACTTTAGAGAAGTCACACAGGCTTACACATAATGAGAATACCTTAAGAACATTACAGGCAAAAAGAACTACATTAGCTAACTTACTGACTACAAAGGCCACTAAAACACTACATAAACTGAAAGTACACTATTTCATATTTGCCAATAAACCAGACAGATATTTGGCGCACAAACTACAGGAAAGAAATAGAGCCATGGCTATTCCCTCCCTACAGCTAGCCAATGGAGATACGACATCATCTCCTCAGGAGGTAGTAGATGAATTCGCAAAGTACTATGGCCAACTCTATGATGGTCACAAAACTAAACACTCACCATCTATTACAAAAGACACACATAACTTTTTAACTGATGCACATCTTCCAGTTATCTCAGATGAGGACAAAATTATCCTAAATGCCCCCGTATCTCCAATAGAGGTTATACAGGTTATAAAAGAATTGAAAGTGGGAAAGGCAGCGGGACCAGACGGCTTCCCGGGGGATTATTATAAGCTATTTCGTACAACATTATTAACTCATCTCACGAAATTCTGTAATCATTTCTTAGAGGGCCAGGAAATACCAAAGGAATTACTTGGGGCTAAAATTGTGGTCATTCCTAAAACAGGGAAAAATCCCAAACTGTGCGCCAGTTATCGCCCTATATCGCTCATAAATCAGGATCTGAAGATATTCACCAAGATATTGGCCAATCGCTTAAAAACTATATTGCCCTCACTTGTCCATCCGGACCAGGTGGGATTTATAGCAAATTGGGAGGCCCCGGATAACATAAGAATGATAAATATTATAGAACACCTGGGAAGGGAGGAAACGCCTTCTCTGCTCCTATCTTTGGACGCGGAGAAGGCGTTTGATAGGATAGATTGGGGATACATGATGATGGTACTGCGGCACATGGGGTTTGATGGTCCCTTTATTAAAGCAATTCAGGCAATTTACTCTAGCCCCACTGCACAGGTTGTATCGGCAGGATATAGATCTAAATCTTTTCCCATAAGGAACGGGACAAGACAGGGATGCCCTCTGTCTCCCCTGATATTTGCGCTATGCATAGAGCCCCTAGCAGCTAGAATAAGACTATCCCCGGAGCCACTATAGCTAATCAAGAATACAAACTCACCCTCTTTGCAGATGACATTTTGGTCACTGTTACGAAACCCCTGTTGTCTCTCCCGAATTTATACAACCTCCTCGATAGATTCTCACAGATATCGGGATATAAAATCAATCTTGAGAAATGTGAGGCATTACCAATAGCTTTACCCCCCCCCATACAAAGAAATCCATAGAGCTTAACTTTGAGTTTAAATGGGTGAAACACTCTCTTAGGTACCTGGGGATCCAGCTAACAGCTCAATACAACCAACTGTATAAGTACAATTATACTCCGTTATTTAAAACTATAAGAAAGGACCTCCAGAGTTGGAGGAGACATACTTTTTCTTGGTACGGCCGACTTTCCGCAGTCAAAATGAATGTTTCCCCACGGTTACTTTACCTATTCCGCACACTACCTTTACCTATCCCGGTTTTAGAATTATCCACACTACAAAAGGAACTAATAGCCTATGTTAGGGGTAGCAAAAAAGCAAGAATCCCTTCAGTGGTTCTGACACAACACAAAACTCTGGGAGGGATAGGTGTCCCAAACCTAATTGACTATTACAAGGCAGCTAGAATATCACAAACAATACTAATGGGGAGGAGACAGGGGGACATTATCTGGCCCAAGTTAGAGGCGGGGATGGAGGGACTACCAAAGGCAGATGACATGTTATGGAATGACCAAACAAGTAATACACTTATATATAGATCACCAATCCATGCATCCACCAAACAAGTTAAAAAATGGATAACAGATCACCACAACATACTACCTTAGGAAAACTATGCCTCAAGAACTTTATACCACTATAGATAAATGGGCAAATAAAGGGCTATATAGAGTAGCGGACGCCTTACTCAATAATACACTTATGACCTACACTCAGATTCAAGATAAACTGACCCCGATGAAGATAAGGTGGTTTCAATACTTACAGTTGTCCTCCTCCATCCGTAAACATATGGGCAATGAGAGAGCCTCTTCCCCCACAACACTGGAAAACATATACTCACTAACATCCAGGCCTAAACATACAATCTCTATTATGTACATAGCGCTACAGAAAGACCCCAATGCCCCTAAAACAACTTTGATGCAAAGGTGGGAAGAAGACATTAATGTCATATATGATAAACATACATGGGAGAATATATTTAGCTCCATGGGAAGAGGGTTGATCAGTGCAGACCTACGTGAAAATTATCTCAAAATAGCATTTTGCTGGTACCTCACACCAAATATTACCTCTCATATGTCACAGGCGGCATCCAACTTATGCTACAGGGGATGTGGGAACATAGGCACCTTTAAACACATGTGGTGGGACTGTGATGGGGTAAAACAGATATGGCATTTCCTCTCCACTTTACTTAGCTCTATCCTAGAGGAAGAGATAGAGCTTGATATTTCTCAGGCTTTATTACACACAGGTTTCAAACAATATAATAAAGATATTAATACTTTCATCAGAATCTTATGCACGACCACAAGAATAGCAATAGCATACCACTGGAAAACGGGGGCACCAACATGGATGGAGGTGAGGAATAAAATTAACAATATGTTTAGAATGTATGAGTCAGCTTCATGGATCATGAATACTAGAGAGTCATTTGAGAGGGTTTGGTTCTATTGGGCCCTGAATAACGCCACTACCATTTAAACATTACACAGTACAGACGCTTGATCTGGGGGTTGGATCAGAAGAAAATATATACAAAATAGCAGCGGTGTGTTGGCTCGAGAAAGAATAAGTAGCCTCTACAAAGCAATTTTTAAATGCTTCTTTCTTTCGTAACGTAAGATATTTGATAATGATATATACAACTTTGATGTGATTACAGAATTTGTTTGTTTTTTTCCCTAGTTTTGAAATGTATTTATTTCTTTCTCTTTTCATCTCTTTGATGTATGGATATATGGCTAGCCCTGCCCATATGTTATTCAGTTTTAATTTTTTCGAAAACCCAGGGCAATTTCTTTCCCTGCCCCATCCCTCCCTCTTCTGGTTTCCCCTTCCCCTCTTTTTCCTTTCCCCCCTCCTCCCTTTTTTGTTTATATGCCATAATGAAAGGTATTAATACGATCGTATGATGGCAACTGCCCCCCACTTAAAGGGGCTTTGATGTATTTACCTCATGTAACAGTTTATAATTAGTTATATTTATGTTGTAAAAAACTCAATAAAAATATTTAAAGTAACTTCACATTGTATGCGCTCCTGTCCTGTTCCAAATCATTCAAGAATGAATGGACCAAAATAACAGGAATTATAGTTCAAAATAACAAATAACAGGAACGTTACTGGCCTTTTAAATGTTAAAAGCCACCTGAAAGGTCTAAAATACCACAAGTAGTAATGCCTTTGTCACATTTGTACTGCAATTTCTATTACACTGTCAAATTGCTCCAATCTGACCCCATGTAACACGGTGCTAACAGCACCTTCTGATCCGGAACGATCACTAAGTGTATGAAAAAAAACTCTATGCTCCGATCATAATGGAAGCGTAGAGCGTAGTAGTGACATAGCTCTGCCCCTCGTGGGCGGAACGGACTCCATCTCTCAGCATCCCATAACAGACCATTCCCAGAGATATACCAAACAGCCTAAAACAGTGTAAAAGAAACTCCGCCCCTTGTGGGCATGACAGGACTTCCAACTCATGGCACCTTGATTGATTGTGCCAAGAGCCAACAACAGAGTCGTAAAAAAAAAAGGCGCAAATCTGACACCGCCCATCGTGGGCGTCACAGAGCTCAAGCTCCCGGTCGCCATTAGGATCCTATAGATCAAGCACCGGGAGATATACTAAGTGCAAAGTGGAGTCAAGTCTGCTACCAGATAGTACAATCACTGTTACACACAAATAAAAGTTAGTCCCCTCCCTGTCTATATATGTAATGTCCAGACCACCGGGAGCAACAGAACATTGTGTGACCAGCCATACTGTCTCAGTGTAAATCCAAACTGCACGGCAGAGATGTCGCTAGTTACTCTTTGTCGCGATCGCTCTGCTGCTGATCGCTTTCTTCTTTTCTTCTGTCAGCGTGGTAGCGCTTCCTTGGTTGCCTAGCAACCCTGTTTCTCTTCGGCCCCTTCTGCTGACGTCAGAAGGTCTTCTTATTCCGGCGTCTCCTCTCCTCGGTGCCTGTTTGTTCTAATTCCTGGCTTGTGAGTACTTTCTGAATCTCTAGTTTGTTTAGAATTGCTGGCTTATTTGACTCTTACCCTGCTTAACCCTTCCTGCCTGATTCCTGTTATCTGGACTTAGACTATTCTACTGGTTAAACCCAAACTGCCTGATTACACGCTGCTGGAACTTTGCTTGCTAGACCATTGTACTGTTTATCCCCAAACTGCCTGATAACACGTTGCTGGACTTTGCTTGTTTGACTATTCTACTGGTTAACCCCAACCTGCCGGATTACACGTTGCTGGAACTTTGCTTGCTAGACAATTCTACTGTTTAACCCCAATCTGCCTGATAACACGTTGCTGGACTTTGCTTGTTTGACAAATTCTTCTGGTTAACCCCTTCCTGCCTGATTTCAAGTTGCCGGTTATTGCTTAATGGATTACTCTTTTGGTTAACCCTAACTACCCGAAGTTTCTTCTCCTGACCCTGTTGTACCAACTTCCAGTTTATTTCAGTGAGTATATTATTGCAGCTGTCGCAGGGTCAGGTCCTGGAATATACTCATAGTGCTAGAGTGTTATTCAAACTTCATTCTAGCATTTGGGTCTAACTCTGGACTTAACCTATCCTGACACTCTTTTGCAGGGCTCTGCTTGGAATGGACCACCTATCACAGAAAGATGTCCTCTCTTGTAAGTGTTGGCCAGCAAAACAGTGCTCACTTCCTTCTGAGAGAGTGTACCTCAGAAACAAAGTTAGTACTTACCTCTAAAGCTGTGCGACAGCATGGCAGTCCAGCAGGTTTCCAGAGGTCCTCTCCGTCTCATAGCCCTGTTGACAAACAACAGCCTGAGTTAAAAATGTTTAGGCTATCTGTATTAGGGCAGAAACAGGTATAGGAGGCGCAGTGAGAATTTGTGTCCCACCAGTTCCTATTGCTTTAAAGCCACCAAATGCTTCTCTTTTAACTGAAGAGACTGATCTGGTCTAGGCTACACCCCAGAACAAAGTAGCACTCACTGGCACTACTTTAAAAATAATAAACACTTGATTGAAGAATCTTTACTAACACCTCACTTTGCCATCTCCTATCTTACCAACACAGGCAAAGAGAATGACTGGAGTGGGAGGGGAGGAGCTATATATACAGCTCTGGTGCTCTTTGTCTCCTCCTGCTGACCAGGAGGCGTAATCCCACAAGGATGATATCCGTGGAATCACCGTATCTTGAAAAAGAAAAAAAATCCCACCCTTGAGAGACAATGCACTGAATCCAATGATTTTGGACAGAATCTGCTCAAATGTTCTTGAAAAATTTTGATCTGCCCCCCACCAGCTAAACTGGAATGAGGGCCGCACCATCATGCAGACTTGGGAGCTGGCTTTGGTTTCTTAAAAGGCTTGGATTTATTCCAACATGAAGAAGGCTTCGAATTGGAACCAGACTCCTTGGGGGAAGGATTTGGTTTCTGTTTCTTATTCTGTTGAAAGGAACGAAAACTGTTAGAAGCTTTAGATCTTTTATCCTGGGGTAAAAAAAACTCCCGTCCCCCCAGTGACAGTTGAAATAATGAAATCCAACTGAGAACCAAATAAATTGTTACCTTGGAAAGAAAGGGATAGTAATCTAGACTTAGAAACCATGTCAGCATTCCAATATTATAATAAAATAGCTAGAGACAGATTTAACATCAATTTTGATCATATCAAAAATAGCATCACAGATAAAATGATTAGCATATTGAAGCAAGAAAACAATGCTAGAAAAATCAGAATCTGTTTCTTGTTGTGCTAAGCTTTCCAACCAGAAGGTTGATGCAGCTGCAACATCAGCTATAGAAATTGCAGGCTTGAGAAGATATCTAAGGAAAGCTTAATTATTTTCTGGCTAAGATTCAAGTTTCCTATCTAAAGGATCGTACTATCTTCCATAGGGATAGTAGTATGTTTGGCAAGAGTAGAAATAGCCCCATCAACTTTGGGGATTTTTTCCCAAAACTCCAATCTGGCTGCTGGTAAAGGATACAACTTTTTAAACCTAGAAGAAGGAATAAAAGTATCACCAGGTCTATTCCATTCCTTTGAAATCATATCAGAAATAGCATCAGGAATTGGAAAAACCTCTGGAGTAACCACAGGAGTTTTATAAACAGAATTTAAACATTTACTAGTTTTAATATCAAGAGGACTAGTTTCCTCAATATCCAAAGTAATTAACACTTCTTTCAACAAGGAACAAATATATTCCATCTTAAAGAGATAAGTAGATTTGTCAGTGTCAATATCTGAGGATCTTCTAAACCAGATAGATCCTCAGAGGATAATTCAATATGTTTTCAGTCATTTAAAAATTCATCTTTATGAGACGTTTTAAAAGAGCTTTTACGTCTATTAGAAGGCGGAATGGCAGACAAAGCTTTCTGAATCGCATCATCAATAAAATCTTTTATATTCACAGGGATATCATGTACATTAGATGTTGAAGGAACAACAGGCATAGTACTAGTACTGATGGATACATTATCTGCATGTAAAAGTTTATCATGACAACTGTTACATACTACATCTGGAGATATAATCTCTGCTAACTTACAACAGATACACTTATCTTTGGTAGAACTGTTATCAGGCAGCAGGAATCCAACAGTGGTTTCTGAGACAGGATCAGATTGAGACATCTTGCAAATGTAAGAGAAAAAAACAAACATATAAAGCAAAATGATCAATTTCCTTATATGGCAGTTTCAGAAATGGGAAACAAAAGGCGAACAGCATAGCCCACTGAGAATAGAAAAAAGGCAAGAAGCATATAGGAAGTGGGGTTTAAATAATAAAATTATTTGGCGCCAAGTATGATACACAACGAAAATTGTTTGGCGCTAACAATATCCGGATTTTTTTTTTTTTTTTGTGTTACTTATATAAAATAAAATATCATCTGCATACATTGACATAGTGATCTTTTTACTACCTAGCATGGTTCCCTCTAACTTTTCTCTGCATAATATTGCTAATGGTTCTAGAGATAGATTAAATAGGAGTGGGGATAGTGGGCAATCCTGTCTAGTTCCTTTCTGTAGATTAAGGCTAGGAGATCTTAGCCCATTCATCTTAATATAGGAAACTGGGTTTTGATATATTAATTTAATATAATTGGCGAGGTTGCCCACTATCCCAAACTTCCCCAGAGTGTTAAATAGATGGTTCCACGAGATGGAGTCGAATGCCTTGGCGGCGGCGACCGTCAATAGAGCAAAGTCAACCTGTTTAAACCTCTTATCTTTCTGCTTATGGAGCATCGATTCAATGAGAAACATTGCAGTCCTAATATTTTTCTGTATCGTTCTCTTTGGCATGAACCCACTCTGATCCGGATGGATTAAATCTCCAAGAACTCTTTTTAACCTGTCTGCTAAGACACTGGCTATTATCTTATAATCTGCATTAAGCAGGGAAATAGGTCGGTAGGAATCTATAGCTTCTCTATCCTTATCTTTCTTATGGATTAGAGTGATGTTGGCCTCAGTAAAATAATTTGAGGGTGACAGATTCTTAAAGAAGTAGGAGTTATAAAGGCGTACTAATACTTGGCTAATCTCTTCTTGTAGAATTTTATAAACTTCCATAGGGATCAAGTCTGGGCCCGGCGACTTACCGCAGGCTGTAGTTTTTATAACTTGTATTATTTCTTGAACTGTTATTTCCTTATTTAAGTTCTCTAACTGTTCCGGACTGATTTTCGGTGTCTCGATTTTATTCCAAAATGTAGTCATTTTTCCTGCGTCTAATTCACCCCTAGTATAAAGTGTCTCATAAAAAGAGTGGAATTTAGCTATGATGTCTTTTGGTGAAGTGTACCTATTACCATTCAACTCAATAGCGCCAATATAATTATTTTTCCTTTTGCTTTTAACTATTTTGGCTAAGAATTTAGCCGTCTCTGGCGTGAATTTACTAAATTTAACTCTACTATTAATGTCTCTCTGGAAGATCTGCTGATTAAGAAAGATTTCCCGCTCTGTCTTTGCCTCTTGATATTTTTGCCAATTTACCCTTGATGCATTCTCTAGATATTTTGTGTATCTGTTTTTTAACTGATTTGAGAGCTGATCCTCTCTTAGCCTTAAATTCTTTTTTCTTGCACACATATATGCCTTAATTTTTCCTCTTAGAAATGCCTTAGCTGTTTCCCAGAAGATTTCAATCTTTGATAGATAACTACTGTTATGAAATGCAAATTCTTTCCATTTAGAAAGTAACCAATTCCTGAATTTAAAATGAGCTAAGAGAAAAGAGGGGAAGAAAAAATTCGCCTTATTCTCTGGGGGGGAACTCAATTGACCTATTGAGACAGATGTAACAGCGTGATCAGAGACAATAATATTAGCGATTTCTGATGAGATCTCAGCACCCAGAAGTGATTCACTTACAAGAATCATATCTATCCTGGAGAAGCTTTTATACGTCTTAGATTCACAAGTGAAAGTTCTCTCATCTGGATGCTGGGTCCTCCATATATCCCTCAATTTTAAACTCTTTATAAAACTGTCAAGACTCTTTGCCTCCCTAGAGTACCTAACACATCGTGAGTACTTTAGCCTATCTAGTAATGGGTTAAAAACTCTATTAAAATCGCCTCCTAATATAATCTGGGTATCTATATATTCTATAAGTTTAGCATACAGGTTTTCCCAAAAAATCGGACAATATTTGTTTGGCGCATATATTGAACAAACTGTTGTATTAAGACCCTGTACGTTCACTCTTAATATTAAATACCTCCCCTCTTTATCCAAGAACTTTGATATGATTTTATAGTCTAGATTTTTATTGAAAATACAGGCCACCCCCCTTTTCCTACCAATTGCTGGAGCAGCTATAACCTCTCCAATCCACCCCATCTTTAATTTCCCCGCTTCATTCTCGTTAAGATGAGTCTCTTGAATTAAAGCTATATCGGGGAGAAAACTTTTTAAGTGATGAATGATTTTCTTTCTTTTAGCTGGGGAGGAAATGCCACCCACATTCCAGGAACTTATATTTAGCGCTTGAACCATGAAATGCAAATTCTTTCCATTTAGAAAGTAACCAATTCCTGAATTTAAAATGAGCTAAGAGAAAAGAGGGGAAGAAAAAATTCGCCTTATTCTCTGGGGGGGAACTCAATTGACCTATTGAGACAGATGTAACAGCGTGATCAGAGACAATAATATTAGCGATTTCTGATGAGATCTCAGCACCCAGAAGTGATTCACTTACAAGAATCATATCTATCCTGGAGAAGCTTTTATACGTCTTAGATTCACAAGTGAAAGTTCTCTCATCTGGATGCTGGGTCCTCCATATATCCCTCAATTTTAAACTCTTTATAAAACTGTCAAGACTCTTTGCCTCCCTAGAGTACCTAACACATCGTGAGTACTTTAGCCTATCTAGTAATGGGTTAAAAACTCTATTAAAATCGCCTCCTAATATAATCTGGGTATCTATATATTCTATAAGTTTAGCATACAGGTTTTCCCAAAAAATCGGACAATATTTGTTTGGCGCATATATTGAACAAACTGTTGTATTAAGACCCTGTACGTTCACTCTTAATATTAAATACCTCCCCTCTTTATCCAAGAACTTTGATATGATTTTATAGTCTAGATTTTTATTGAAAATACAGGCCACCCCCCTTTTCCTACCAATTGCTGGAGCAGCTATAACCTCTCCAATCCACCCCATCTTTAATTTCCCCGCTTCATTCTCGTTAAGATGAGTCTCTTGAATTAAAGCTATATCGGGGAGAAAACTTTTTAAGTGATGAATGATTTTCTTTCTTTTAGCTGGGGAGGAAATGCCACCCACATTCCAGGAACTTATATTTAGCGCTTGAACCATCTACTTCCCTCTAATCCTGCCATAACCCTGTGCCATTCAAGGGCAACACGCTCCTATCCACCATGCAATAGGTTAGGGGAACGGAGAAGGGAGGGGAGAGAGGGTGGGGGCATAGAGAGAGAAAAGGGAGAAAAAAAAAAAAAAAAAAGAGAAAAACCCAGATCATACAAAAAACTCACAAAGACAAATACAGGAGATAGCATATACAATATAGACCTCTCCTTACAGCCTGGTATCTCATTATTATATGTCATAAGAAAGTCACCTTGAGTAGCACTTACAGAAGTACAATACTAACAATAATAAGGATAGAGCCATTATATTTTTTCCCTTTGTGAAGTGACCTTTTTGATGAATTGTTTAGCCTCTTCTGGATTATCAATAAATAATGTCTCATTATTGAATACAATTTTCAATTTAGCAGGATAAATCAAATTGGTTTTAATGCCAAGATCAATCAATTGGGAACATAGCGGGGAGATTTCTCTCCTTTTAGTAGTTGTTTCTGCGGGAAAATCAGGATTTTTTGTTATTAAATTCAAATGGATATTGTTTCCGATAAAGCATTAAAATTTTTGATTTATCTTGAAAATCAAGAAATTTTGCTATTATGGGTCTGTGAACATTCAGAGTGCCATCCTTTGACCTTACAGGGCCCAGTCTATGTACTCTCTCGATTTTGATCGGGAGTGAATCTATTGGATATCCTAAAGCTCTAGGTAACTGCATTGATATTAGATCCATTATGTCTACAGCTCCTTCTACATCATTGAAACCTATGAATCTTAGATTGTTTCTCCTAGCCTTGTCTTCCAAGTCCTCAACTCGAGATTGGAGAGTGTGTATCAGTTTACCTTGAGAGTCTATGGAGGTCTGTTGACTAAATTGCCGATCATCTATGTCTGAAATTCTAGATTCCATCTCGGTCAACCTATGTGAAAATTGCTTTATTTCATTAGACATGACCATAATTTCTCTTTTCAAATTGAGGCAGGAATATATCAGACATTTGTTTGACCAAGCTTTCCGTGTCAATAGACTGACTCATGGAAGGTATTTTCTCAGTTTGCTCTATGTCTGTCAAACCAGTACTATTTCTAGGTTTCCGCTCCTTATTTGGCTTGGGGGGCATTATGTTGTTAATTTTTTTTGAACCAGTCACAAATCTGTCCATCTAACGATACAATTGGAAGGTGGCAGCAATCCGCGTGTGGAGAAAGATATCAGAGAGAAGTGAATAAGTTGAATAAAAGTGTTATTATATGTGCAGGGCTGTAAGATCAGTGTGAAAAGAAGCGCCCCAAGTGTGGTTTACTGCATGTGAAAACTAATTGTGTCTACATGATCTCAAATAGTGTGGCTATTCCCTTGAGGGATGTGGGAAGTAGTGTATTACAATAAAAAAATATACCCTGCTTACTAGAGATCATTAAGGATTTCAGCAGTTTTTCGGGTTATAAAATAAATGTAGATAAATCGGAAATTCTATGGGTCATCAAGAGAAAAAATAGTTTAGTACAAAACCCATTTAAACAGGTATCCTCTAATATACGTTATCTAGGAATAATTCTATCTAAAAATCCAGCAGACTGGTACAAATTGAACTATGACTCGCTCTGGCAGAAATGTTTTGAGTTGCTTAAAAATTGGACTAAACTACCCCTATCTCTGTCTGCTAAAGTGACAATTGTTAAAATGATGCTGTTCCCGAAAATTCTTTTCTTGATGCAAAATATCCCTGCCTTCATCCCAGCAAAAGACCTGCGGCGGTTCAATACACAATGCCTCCAATTCTTATGGAAGAAGGGAAAACCACGAATAGCTCTGAAAAATCTGTCTCATACGAGATTAGATGGAGGATTAGCTTTCCCAAATTTGAAATTCTATAACTGGGTAGGTCTAGCAAAAAACGCCCTAGACTGGTTAGCGGGTAACGAGTATCTCACCAATTATAGAAATGAGGAGAGAGCAATCTCTCCACTATCCCTTACGGCGCTACTCCACTTTCCGGTGACAAAACAAATTGACAGAACAAGCTTTCAGTTCACAATACATAATGTCACAATGGCATGGAAGAAAATATGTCAGACATTAGCTCCAGGTTCGAGAATGTCCAAATACCTGCCAATCCAGGGTAATCCCCATTTTATCAGTGGGATGGAAACGCAAGCCTTTAAGGAATGGAATGAGGAAGGATTAAATAGAGTTTACCAGTTAATAAACCAAGAATCTAAAACTGTCAAGACTTTTAACTCCCTAGTAATGGAATTCAATCTTAAAAGAACACACTTTTTTGCATATCTGCAAGTGTGTCATTTTATTGACTCTAATAAATTGCTGGATCCAAGGGCTTCTATATCAGAATCGCTCGAATCGTGTATTAAGCTTTACCAAGCAGGGAAATATTCGCCTTTTTATACCAAAAATTAAACTCTATAGTGGCTCAGGGGAAAATAGACGGTTTGTATACTAAATGGAATAAGGATCTGGGAAATTTAACCTATGAAAGGTTCAAAGGAAGCTTTTCTCTTATATTGGAGTATACACGAGTAATATCGTTTAGAGAATCACATATTAAATTATTAAATAGAGCTTATCTGACCCCTTGGTGGATCTCTAGATGGAAAAGGCAAGAAACTGGCAGGTGTCTAAGATGTGACGCTGAGAAGGCAGACTTAGTACATGTCTTCTATAAATGTCCCAAGATAAAACAATATTGGTGTAAAGTTGAACTTTGGATCAATAGGTTTTTAACATCCAGCATCAAGTTCAAGATAAATGACATCTTTTTCCTAGTGTCTGATAAAGATAGGACTAACAAACATACTACTATTTTAGTTGCTAGACAGTTGATTTTATGTAACTGGAAAGGGAAAAACGCGTCAAGATTCACCACCTTTACAGGAAATATGGTTATGCAACTAATAGTAGACAGTAAAGATCCTACAATATTAAAGGATAATCAAATTAGATTATTTTTGGCAAAATGGGAGATGATGATAGCAGATTTGTCTGAAGACATTAAAAAACAGGTCTTACTCCACCTACATGATTCGACATTTTTCCAGCAGCTACTCCTAACGGATAGGTATAGGCATTTGAGTAACATGATTAATAGCGGAAATTTTGAATAAGGATTGAGGGGGGACGGGGAGAGTGGCATAGATTTTTTTTTTTTTTTTTTCTTCCTTTTTCCTTTCTTGCGTGTCTTGTCTTGTCTTGTAGTAAAAGAATTGTATAAAATACCTCCATTGAATGCAGGTTGGATTTGTATATCAACAAAGGATATGTTTCACGTATCACTGTATTGTTTATTATATGTAGAGATTTGTTTTGTTTTTTTTAATAATATTTTTATTGAGGTTTTTGCATAGAACATATATAAAACACAATACACCATTTTGCAAAAAGAACAAAATACAAGATACAAACGTAGTTATCTGAAGAATTTCGTAAATCATACAATAGCTTGGTGAAAGGTTAATGAAACCTCGATTTTTCAATAATATATCACATGTGGCTGACCTGTTAGAAACAAAGATTCAGACCCTATGGGCCAAAAATATGAAAAAAAAAATAATAGCTATCTGATGGTCAGGAGTCTAGCTCGCTAGGAGCTTCAAAGTATATCATGCGTATTTGGCCTATAAGGAGCTTTGTTTTAGGTCCAATGGACCTAGAGTATAGGAGAAAATAGATAGCTGATGACTAGACATCTAGTTCTATAATAGTTTCAAAAGGAGCATGAATACGTGTATAATAAGTGGGGGAAGGGGGATATTCAGCGGGTAAGCACCGCTATGTAAATTAGGGAGAAAGAGAGTGGAGGGCGGAGCCATAGGAATATAGGTGTATAGTAGGAGACTAGGAGGGGTCTATTAACCTTGGTAATGTAGCAAAGTAAATTAAATGGGCTAAGACATCTAGTTACCCAGCTATGAATTATTAGTCATGTGAGAGAAAAAGGCGTCATATAACACAGATTTGTTAAGCGCATATAGCTGTAACTGGAGGGGGTGGGGGTATATAACCTCCTATGTCTAGGTTTGACAAAGTATAATCACAACCTGAGTAGAACAGTCTATAAGTTCGGCAATTAAGCATAAGCTATTGGGTGGGCTCAGGGACTATATACGGATTGGATAATGTACACATTAGACATGCAATAAAACATTTTCTGCAATAGCCCATACTAGGAGAATTATTCTAATTGTAACTTTACTGATGTCTCCAAATGCATGTCTGGCAGGATAATTTAATCAAGAAATATATGCAAATAACTCCTTCCAGGGGTTCTATCTTACCCAGAAGCAGAAATGCCATAAGTATCAGAATTAACACCTTATGTATAATAAGGAAACAGACGTAAATTGAGCTATAAGACAGCAGTTTTCAAAGTGCTATTTGTGTTACTTGTGTTTAAAGACAAGTACACAATTATGTCTAAAGGATATATTGCCATATTGATTGCAAGATCATGTACATATAAAAGGCTTAATTCCTACCTGACTCAACTCAAATATGGAACTCATTTCTGCAAGGAAATAGCATCAAATCAATGGACTTTTACAGACTGTTTCAATGCACATGGAAACATAACTCTAACTTTAAACATGCCAGGAGCAAACATTTAGTTTCAGGGCAAGAGACACATTGTAAAATGAAGCCATAGATTTTGGTTTTGTGCATCATACCTTATTCTTGCGATGAGATAAGATTTAATCTATGCACTTTTACATACTGTTTCATAGCATGTAGTGTACTATAAGCTAAGCACAACTAGCTTCCCAACTATCTATCTAATATACATAAAAACTTTACTGTCAGCTCAAACCTTTTATCATACTTTTGTACACAAGTATATTTCTGACTTTAACTATAAAAATATATTGAAGTTCAGTATAATAAAGCTAGTAACTCTGAGGAGAGTTATGTGACTAATAGGAAAGTCTAATGCAATTCACATATAATCAGCAAGTGAGCCAAACACAAAATTAAGCATATTTTTGTCATATATATATAACCTCTCTTTTACAGGTAGAGTACATTGTTTTATGTAGCATCATATAGGAGTGTAGATGTAGAAATAAGATAATGCAAAGAGCTGGAAAGTGTGAAGCATAAGAGACTTCTGATAGAGCTCCTCTCCTGGGGAAATGCTAGCTATAAGCGATGTGGGGAAAAGGAGTAGGGATATGACCCGCAGATAAGATATACCGGCGGGAAAGGGAGGAGAGGAGCTCAGCAGGGCAGACATTTTGCGGAACTGATTAACACTACGTAATGGGTATGCCATTATCCATAACTTGCAACTTTGAGCATCGTCTGTACAAGCTGCAGGGCGTCACTAATAAATATCAACAATAATATAGACAGTCCCACTTGTAATTAGGAGTCCCCTTACACATAAAACATTAAACATGAGTAAAAGAATTATACATTTGTTCATAAACTAGCTAAGTTGTCAAGCACTCAGACAGATAAAATCTATAACATGTAGATGAACCTAGTGCACATATGAACCCCATTAATGCAAACAGGGGGGTAGCATTTTTCAGAGCCCAGGGTACATGTACACTATGGTATTGGGCGATAGATTAGGGCAAAAATATTTATTGAATATTTAGGAATGAAGTATACTAGGTGGAAATATGCTTTCAACTGTGAAAACTGAATTGTCACTACTCCAATATGGCCTTATTGATATAAGTAATTAGCATAACAAAGCACCCTGTAATACCCGTGTGTAAATATAACTAATGTAAGTTAAAGAACGTACCTGGATATAGTGTAATTATTATGCTATACAAGCTAAGCCTGTATGTTAACTGACCCATTCATATAAACAAGTGCTTAATACTGAGAGTTAAATTAGTAACGCTGCAGGAGTAGAAAAGGATTGAGGTGAATGTATTCATATAACAGAAGCTAAATACATGTCTATCACCAATATATAAAGTAGATATATGGAAGATTGAGACTCAGCCCATAGTAAAGGCGTTAATATGAGTATCCCTTCTGACAGCGACTGCAATAAAAAGGTATATTAAGCAACAACCCTTAGCCAGTATGTGAAAAAAAACAGATTGCCTGTAGCTAGGTAATACAAGGGCCACGTATTGAGATTAGGATAAAATGAGGGAGCAAGGAGCAGTAGTAAAACCACAACCCAGGCCCACATATTTATAGCAAGTTCAGTGAAGCATTAAAGTGTCTGAAATAGCACCTTATGTGAATTATGGAGGTGTGTAAAAGCATACAGCTTCTGCTAATTACTACAGTCCTGAAAGGGTTCCGATGAACATTCTGTAGTCTACTTAGCCTAAATTGTAGTCCACAACTCACATCCAGGACTAATCTAGTGAGTTAGGTGACTGATCAGGGCAGATCAGGAGAGCGCTTGCATAATTTCCAGTATAGCCCTCCGGTTCGTCTCAGTTTTAACCTATGCCCAGTCGTGGTTTGAAGCATGAAAGCTGAGGGCTAAACCTGCTCCCGGTGAGTGCATGCAAGAAAAGGACCAGGGGCATCCTGTCTCCAAGCTCTGATATTTCTAATGCCCGCCTGAGAAGCTTTATGGATGGGTCTCCTACGTCCCACTCCAAGACTCCCTCGTAGTTCCCTCCGGGGGGAGAGACAGTAGAGAATGACACATAGAGTCCGTGGAGTCTTCGCCTCCCACCCGGAGGCCTGGCTGTTGTCACTATAGTTGCCGGCAGGGCTGGCAATAAGTATCGCTCTTTAGTGGTTGGAAGGTGCGGCTTGGGGTCCCGAGGCAGTCCCAGTGAGCGCTGCATACTTGTAAATCTGAGGAATCCCTCTGTCCTCGGCACATCAGGCTTTACTTGGGCCGGAATAGCTGAGCTTGCAGGTGTCAGATCACCGCTCCCAGCACCAGACACCACCATAGTCGGATCCCGTCTGGGCTGTTTCGTTTGTGGTGGCTCAGATGGATCTTGTGTAGATAGTAGGTTTTCCGAGCGGTCCGCCACGTAGGTATCATTTCTAAATAAGCGAGCAGCGCCATCTTGGCCTCGCAGCGCCTCAATGTCAGATCTTATGCTGCTATAATGAGTGTCTGCTTTGTCTAGGAGGTCCCTTAGGATAGAAGTAAAGTGCATGGTAGTTTCTTCCATTTCACAGGCTTGATAGAAAGGATATAAAGTTTTGTAGAGCTGTTAACATAAGGGTATTAGTAAATAGGTTTCAGGAGCTCTTCTAAAACACGTCTGTCCTCTATGGCAGTTGGCTCCGCCCCCCAGAGATTTGTTTTTTATCTTTTGATATCAAGCCCTGCGTGGTGTATCCTGCTGTATTTTCTGCACTCAATGTTGGATATTAAAAACAAATTTAAAAAAAAAACAATATCCGGAAATGACGCAACTCGCGTCATAGCAGACGCAAACTTGTGCAAGGAAACCAGACGTCAACTAAGACGCCGGAAATGATGAATTTGCATCAATGAGCATACCTTCGTGCCAAAAAAAATTCTCGCACCAAGAATGATGCAATAAATATCAGCATTTTGCGGCCTCGCAAGCCTAAATTTTGCCCGCGAAAATTTAGGAGAACAGTCAATTTCGAAGAAAAGACTAAACCCCCGGTAAGAAAAAATAATGACCTAAATATGTTTTTTCCAATTTTGAAACTGATAGTCTGCAAAAGGAAATATACATAAACCTGACTCATGCCAAATATAAAAGTACAATACATATATTTAGAACTTTACATTAAAACAGTGCCAAACCATAGCTGAGAGTGTCTTTAAGAAATAAAAACATACTTACCAAAAGACACCCATCCACATATAGCAGATAGCCAAACCAGTACTGAAACAGTTATCAGTAGAGGTAATGGAATATGAGAGTATATCATCGATCTGAAAAGGAGGTAGGAGATGAATCTCTACGACCGATAACCGAACCTATGAAAAGATTTCCTGCAAGGATAACCATAGAATTCAATAGGCGATACTCCCTTCACGTCCCTCTGACATTCACTGTACTCAGAGGAATCGAGCTTCAAAATGCTGAGAAGCGCATATTACAGAAGAAAATCAAGCACAAACTTACTTCACCTCCTTAGGAGGCAAAGTTTGTAAAACTGAATTGTTGGTGTGGTGAGGGGTGTATTTATAGGCATTTTGAGGTTTGAGAAACTTTGCCCCTCCTGGTAGGATTGTATATCCCATACGTCACTAGCTCATGGACTCTTGCCAATTACATGAAAGAAATTACAGCTAAACACAAACACCACAAAAGTGTTAAAACAGCCCTTATCCTTAAGGGGTTAAAGGGACACTGAACCCAATTTTTTTTTTCTTTCGTGATTCAGCTAGAGCATGAAATTTTAAGCAACTTTCTAATTTACTCCTATTATCAAATTTTCTTCATTCTCTTGGTATCTTTATTTGAAATGCAAGGAAGTTTAGATGCCGGCCCATTTTTGGTTATTCTTGCCGATTGGTGGATAAATTCATCCACCAATAATAAAGTGCTGTCCAGCGTTCTAAACAAACAAAAAAGCAGAGATGCCTTCTTTTTCAAATAAAGATAGCAAAAGAACGAAGAAAAAGTGATAATAGGAATAAATTAGAAAGTTGCTTAATAAAATTGAATGCTCTATCTGAATCACGAAAGAAAACATTTGGGTTCAGTGTCCCTTTAAGCATGTGTGACTAGCTCTAATGTCTGTATTACTTAAGGCCATTGTCCTGGTGCAGGACATTGATATACATCTCAGCACAAGTAAACCGTGGCTAGTCTGACTCTGTAGCCAACCCGACTGACACAAATATCGCCGCTCCGATGTCAACCGAAGCCAAGGCGGGGCTACACAACTTGCTACAAGGACAAGCCCAACATGGCGCCGCTCATCTTGCTGAAAAAGAAAAAACAGGACACATACTAGAACGACATGGAAATGAAGCGAGCAAAAATCGCGCTTCACCCTGCCGCCAACAAGTACATTTTCCCCTCATACTGTAGCATCGCACACAAGCTCAAACCATCCAGAAAATAAAATGGGTCCCAGCAGAGATTCAACCACACATCGCTGAGCCTCAAGGAGAAACTGTAAACTACTCTTTCAGCCATAGAACTTTCCTCATATTAACGGCGCCGGTTCGTTAGCTCTGCAAAAGCGCCCTCTCTCACAGGAAAAACCTGATATACATAAATAATGAGTCTCAAAAAGTTGACTCCTTGCTTTGCAGGAGATTAACCCTTAAGTCCCCTTATAAAACAGTGCCTGCACGCTGCCAGAAACACCCTAAGGGGTTTGTGTCCCAAATAAATTACATAATTAGTCCTTACTCCTTTAGTGCCAGCCTTCTAGCCCCAGAACAAAAGGCACTTACCTGCATTCTAGCCGTCCAGCAGTCAGACAACTCAGAAAGTTTGAGAGGATGCTGCTCCTCAAAGAGACCTGTGTAAAAAGAAAGACAAAGTAAGCTTACTCAGGCTTTCTATACCAGGGCAGCAACATGTTAGGAAAACACAGCAAAGCCCACTTTACAAGTTCCAAACTGCTTTAAAACCACCACTGCCCTACTGAAGAGACTAATGTGGAGTACAGATAGACCCAAATTGTGATGGAAGGCCAGAGCAATCTTGCCCAGACTTCAAAATAAAAAAAATCTTGATAGAAGAATCTTAATCAGGACACCTTATTACTTCACCTCTTCCTTGTACTAGAGGCAAAGAGAATGACTGGGGGTTGTGGGAAAGGAAGTGATACTTAACAGCTTTGCTATGGTGCTCTTTGCCTACTCTTGCTGGCCAGGAGTGATATTCTCACTAGTAATTGATGATGATCCGTGGACTCACCGTGTCATTAGAAAGAAAATAAAAAATCAAGAACAAGGGGTCATGATCTCAAGCTGAAGGGTAATATATTCAGGAGCAATTTGAGGAAACACTTCTTTACACAAAGGGTGATTGATTGATGGAATAAACTTCCACAAGAGGTGGTAATGACAAACACTGTGGGGGACTTTAAGAAAGCCTGGGATAAGCATAAGGCTGTCCTACAAACTAGATATGTTTATACTTTTAGGAAATACATTAGGCAGACTTGCTGGGCCTATGGCTCTTATCTGCTGACAAAATGTTTCTATGTTAAATAAAAGGTGGAGGGTGCAGGACGCTAAAGTACGTAGGATGTTCCATACCATTCTAATGGCATTAAAGTCCAGTACTGTTAGAACATTGGACCTTCCTAATGGTAAGACATGGACAGTAAGATTGACATTTTTATATAATGATGATTTGTTCATAATGTATCAACTTTGTAATATTATTTTGCCCCCTTTAATGCAATTTAGCTGTAAAAAGTGAGGATTTTCTACTTTTAAGAACTTGAAATGCACCCTGCTGACTTCAAGGCTAACCGAGCTACATATATTTCCCTAATTTGTTTCAACTAAAAAACAATGCACTTCATACTGTGACCAAAACCAGCCTTATTGTCAGCAGACTAAAGCCCAGATTGGCTTATCTAAATAAGAAAAAATGGTGGCTACAGTTTGGCTATTGAAAGACAATAAAAAGGATGTTGTTCTACAGCAATACAACAAGACCGTCTTGTAATTACAAAGTGTTTACAGTTCTTTTAATGACAGGATGCCTATTTACATCATTTGGTTAACACCTCACAATTGCATCTTCTCTTACACATTCGTATGTCCATGAGCACATGAATACGCAACACCAAGAATATACATTTTTTTAACAAGATTTATTTATATAATTTTACTCTTACTTGAGAGTACTGTTGAAGGTCTGATGACATCGTGCATTTCAGACCAAAAATGTAATTCATTAACAAAAACAATTGTACATATCTCAAAGACTTGTAAGTGTAAATATTTATGTTAAACACATAACTGAAACTTTAGCCTTTGGCTTTGCACTACATACAGTATCTCAAGACAAATTCATATTTATGCTGCCCAAGAAAGCGACACACTACTGGGATCCACTGACTAGTATAACATTTGGTCCTGGACAACACTGATTCTGAACACAAACAGAAGCATGTGAGGTAAAATGTTATTCATGGTCCTGACATTAGAAACTGGATGTATTAATTGCCCTTGGACCCCAGGAAGATAAAAAAATTCTCCTCAATCTCTAAAATTTGGATTTGGTTTAGCAGCGTGCAGAATCCAGCTAACCATTTCTTTAGCATGAGAATATTAGCTGGCTTGCTAGGATATTAGATGAACAGCTTATGATGTAGCATTGATTTCCAGTCTGGTGCACCTTCTATCCCTTTACCATCCCTTTTTTAATAAAATGCTTCTGTTTTACAAAAAGTTGACCACAGCAAATGAACACATTCATAAAAACACATGGTTCTGTTACCAACTTGCGTACTTCCTCAATGGAAAAGAAAGAAAACAAAAAATTATTCTGAACATCCTATAGCAAACCAAGTCTGGTCAGAGGTGCAACTAAGGACACTAGGCACTATACCAGGTCTACGTGTGAGGAGTCTTGAGGTATTGAGGGGAAAAACACAAGAAAGCAAAAACTTTTTTTTTTGGAATAAAGCAGTAAATGAAACAAAACAGCTTTACACATACAGTATATATAGTACACAAGAAGAAAATATAACTTTCTATGAGAAAATTAAACCCTGGGCATGGCAGTTTATGAACTTAGACAACAAAAAAAGACTAACATACAGAATAGCAGCAAACACAATAACAAAAACATAAAAGCAATGTTATTTGTTTTCCAAAACATGCTGGGAACTTAACCATAGCAGCTTTAATAAAATCAGAGAGTAACCACCCTTCTTCATTTTACAATCAAAACCAAGTGGGAAGTCTCTCACAAAACCATCACATTCTCCTTCCTCTTAGTCAACATTTCCCTTCACAACTAGTCTAATGGTACATAGTTAACCTGTGCAAATTTCCTATCAATATCTACCACTAAGAAATATGGGAAATATGCTAATTTACAACCTGACACCAAAACAATTCCAAGATTAAAATTATGGTGAATTTGGAGTTGACATTAATAAAGGGACAGTTAACATTCTAATATTCTGCAACCGTTGTTTACACTGACCTGAAAAGGTATGGGGGGGGGGGGGAAGACAATAGAAATGAGATTTGTTAAGTAGATCATTAGGCCCCTATGGGTACCTATGTAGATATACTCCCATTTGCTCCTTGCCCAGGTTCAGTTTTTTCCTCAGAAGGCAGTAAGCAAATCAGATTCTGTACAGAGCAGGGTGGTCTGAGAGCATCTACACCGAGAAGCTCATTTTTATCACTTTAGAGCAAAATGTTAGAGTGTTTACATTCCCTTTTATTTTTTCATTTTTCCGTTTGACACACATTATGTTAAAAGGTCTCTTTAGTGGAACGTTGCTATTTAAAGCACTAAAGGAAAACTACAGGTTATACTGGCCTTATGAATATTTTCTGCAATAAATATTTTAGACATAGCTATAAATTATATAGTGTTTACCAAAAAAAGAAAAGCCTTAAAACTATGTGCCTGTTATTTAAAACCTAGAAAATGTGACCACATGACAGACAACAATTGTAATATCTCTACAAAAAAAAAAAAAAGCTTTGACAACACTTGTATAGTCACCTCTGCAACATGACAGTAGCACGCTTTGCAGATGTGACTACAAACAAGCACAAAGTATTATCAAACCATTCAGTTAATTTATCTTGGATTTTCACATAAAAGAACATTATCTAGACCTAAACAGGCTCAAAGTGCTTTGCAACAGAATGGTTTGAATGTAAAAACACAACCGGTCACGTTTACTGGGTGACTCCAGCAGAGTGTGTGTGTGTATATATATATATATATATATATATATATATATATATATATATATATATATATATATATATATATATATATATATATATATCAATCAAAAATAAGATTACAAAAATAGAATATATTAAGCCCCTCTTTATAGGGTTTAATATAGGAAACAAATTACTATGGCAGCACCCTGTAGCCTCATACAAAAATTAATCCACAGACGTGAGTCAGGATGCTAGGACAAACTGACAAACTGCTATGCATATATAAAAGTATTTAAAAGGGGAAGAGGATAAAGAAATCTATAAGAAATTATTAAAAAAAGGTAAGAAAGTAATAATAAAGTGACTACATGCAATAGCAAGCAAGATATGAAGACGCCTAAGCAATGTTTAAAGGAAAATCTAAGAAAAAACATAAAAATGCTTCTATATCAAAATTGGCTTCTGACATATAAGGAATCATAACTAGTACCTCCTCTGGAGACAAAGCTCTTGTGTTAATGCCTATTTTTACAACATACAGACATGAACACATTAATATAAACTAATTGATTATTGTCTCTTTTTGTAGCACAAACCCTCAGAGATTTTATGCAAATACTTTTTTTTCACTTTTTTTTTCTTTTTTTTAAACTTATATAAAAAGTCAGTTTGGGTAACTTTTAAGGTCACTGAAGAAAAGGAAATCCTCCTTGCTTTTTACAATGTCCCGAGGTCCAGCGTGGAGAGATGGTGCCTTAGTATTTCTTTTGAAGAAAACTATGCCGCTTTCACCCCATGGTCCAAAAATAAAGTTAATGGCAAATGCATCAGATGTTTACATCTCTTACATCTGTTGGTGTACAAGACAAGTCGGCTTCTTCTACTGTCTTTGTGTCAGAAGGAACATTAAGCTGCTGTGCTTGCCGGAGACTGGATTCCAAAAGTGATTCAATCTGTTCCTGACAGGCTCGTAAACAGTCCTAGGAGAAAGAAAAAAAAAAACTAAAATGAGGAAGAGATTTGGAACCTCAATAACAACTGTATTGTCACAAAACCCGTGAAAAAAGGAATATACATGCAACCCAGGTGTCAACAAATCTGTTTAAAATTTAGGACCCAGTAAAAATTTTCAGGAGCCAGTTATACAGAGTAAGCCAAAAAGTTTGGAGCCAGGATTATAATTCTAGAGCCAGTGGCTCCTTGGTTTGCCAAGCCCTGTTGTAACCAGCATTGCTTAAACTTCTGATGCCTCAAAGGGACATTAAAGTAAAAATTAAAACCTTTCAAGATTCGCATAGAGAGCACAATTTTAAGAGACTTTACAATTTACTTTTATGGGGCAGCAGTGTTTGTATTTTTTTTTTTTTTTTACCAAACTTGAATTTTTGATAAAGACAACTGCACATAATACCATGAAGATGAGGGGAAAATACACACTCCTTGGGGTACAGTGTATGTTGAGGGTTAAATGGTCACTTACTCATATGTCCAGCCATAAAAAAAAAAATCAATTTAAAATGAAAGTAACACAACAGTAGCAGCTGTGCACTTACAACTAATGTGGGAAGTACACAACTGTATGACCCCATCAGCAAATCAGCATTAACAGAATGTATCGGGCAAAAAAAATAATAATAATGTTTAAATGCTACTCTGGTTGACAGAGAATATCTATATATAGCTCTTTTTACACTGCTTACATTCCTATTAATAAGCATTCTCCTTGTTAGTTATCAGTGAAGTATTTTGTATGGCCATCAACAAACACAAGTTCCTAAAGACTAACTTTGTGTCACAGCCTGTTTCTCAAAAAGGGACATAAAGGTTAAAATACAAAACATGAGAGGCTAAGAGGGACCACCAAAAAGTCCAGTTTAATTCCTGGTGAATATTAAGATAATTGGTGTAAACATTGGAGATGGAAACTGAAGAATTAAAAAAGGTACTACACATATGAAGCGTCACCTATATAGCACAATAAAGAAATAAACAGAGGTTGTGAGTTTCACATAAGCCTTTCTGTGTAGAGAAAAAAGAAACATTTGTATAAGAACCACATAGACCTTAAACAGATCACATACATTACATGTATGATTTAATACTACATTATCATGATGGATCATCTGCTACAGACCTCGTTACATTTTTTCTATTTGTATCTCGGCTACAGCTACATAAATGCTGAACAAGTTTCACTTAAAGTATTGGTTAACTCTCCCCAGATCCATAAAGTTAGTGATATTTTAGATGGAGTTTAATTCATCAGTTGTAACGAAGATGCGCTACAAGTTAGTTTTTAACCCTTTGAGTGCTAAGCTGTATTTAATATTTTTCTGTTTTTTTACTATTTTCAAAAAACATTTTTTTTTTAACTTTATCCCCCCCCCAAGATGTATACCATTGAAAAGGTTAGGCGATTACCTTACCAATGGTGGGTCTTGGGGGTATGTAGCTGCTTAGATCCCTGAGATACATATTTCTAAGCAGCATGCCCCCTTTCCCTATACTTTGTATTGACAATTTTAAATAAAGTGGTGCGGTGACGTCATTGCGCGTGATGTCACCGCACGTAACAGAAAGCCCCGGCGATGCCTGTCACTATGCAGGCCCAATCGCTGGGGTAGGAGCGGATGGGGGCCCCCAGATTGCAAAAAAGGTAGTTGAGTGCTAATGACGGCTCCGCTGCCCACTTGATAAGTCAATTTGTCTGTGAGCTAACGGTCTGAATTGTTCTCTAATCAGCTCATCCCTTTAGCGCACAGAAAAGTGTACTTATGAAGTGGGTGGAGGAGCATTTGAATTTTATATCTGTATTAAAAAGTAAGTTACAGTGCATCTTCATTACAACTGATGAATTAAACTGCATCTAAAAAATCACTAACATTGCAGATCAGTTTTTATAAAGGAGAGTTTACCATTACTTTAAGTGTTTCCTCTTACGTGTCAACAACTCAGTGACATTTACACTTCCTTTACATAAAATATATATATGTTGAGGGTGAGATAGCTGCAGGATGGACAATTTGCTTTGATATTTTATGCAAACAGCATTTCAGCTTGACAATGCAGATATTGTTAACGCACAGAGTTTTCACAGAATAAATTGCATGCAGACTATTATTCTCAACACAATTGCCAAGAAATAATATTGTCAAGGATATAAAAACAGCAATGAAAATATATTTGCCTGAATTAGTAACAAACAAATGCTTAGGACCAGGGGGTCAACAAATCTGTTTGAAATTTAGGAGCCAGGTATAATTTTAATAGCCAGACAGTGGCATGTGTAAATACAAATATATATATATATATATATATATATATATATATATATATATATATATATATATATATATATATATATATATATATATATATATATATATATATATATATATATATATATATATATATATATATATATATATATATATATATATATATATATATATAATATGCACAAGCAGGGAACCAGCACACTTTTCTCATTCAGCTGCCGGGGTGCGCTTCCAAACAATCAAATATCACAAAATCAAAGAAGGCACTCTCCGTTTACCAAGCCGTTTAATAGTAAACGTTTTTGGGGTCTGAGGACGGGGGAGACCCCGAAAATGTTTACTATTAAACGGCTTGGTAAACGGAGAGTGCCTTCTTTGATTTTGTGATATAGATAGAGAAATCTCTATCTATAACACAAAATCAAAGAAGGCACTCTCCGTTTACCAAGCCGTTTAATAGTAAACGTTTTTGGGGTCTGAGGACGGGGGAGACCCCGAAAATGTTTACTATTAAACGGCTTGGTAAACGGAGAGTGCCTTCTTTGATTTTGTGATAGAGATATATATATATATATATATATATATATATATATATATATATATATATATATCTCTCTCTATCTCTCAACCCAACAGTTAGAAGCCAGGGGTAAAATTCTAGAAACCTTTGGCTACTGGTTTTGTTGAGCCCTGCTGTACACAAATAAAGTATCATGTTTGTGCACTCGTTAACTAGGCCAACTCTAATAGCAGAGAGACAAGCCTCTTCTGTCAAGAAAAGGGTGCTTTATTTAGTTTAACTGCAACATGAACATTCTATTACACCAATGGCTCAATCTGCCCAAACAGAAACACAAGCAAAAGTAATGCCAAAACAAAAAATCAGTTAAAAGGATAATATTGAGCATGGTTTCATGCCGATAGTCTAATTGGAGAAGCCTACAGCCTACTAGCTCTGTACAATACCGGCTACCTTTCTACCAGGCGGCAGTTTGAATTAAACTTTAATAATCAATACGATCCTGGAGAGAGGAGAGGTTTCTATTATGCTGAATACCAGACTGAACAAAAGCAGTTTCTTTTAAAACACAGATACTCATGTTCCTAAAGTCATTTTTCCACATTTCAGTCTCTGAACTGACACAAAACTATTCTTATTTAAAATTATTTTGAAAATTATAAACGATAAATAATAAATAAACCAAATACAAACACTGTATAAGTAAATAAATTAGTTTTGCTTTAATAGCACATATTAAATGTAATCCCAGCACAGGTGGTCTGCAGACCTCACACTGTTACAGAACAAAGCTAAAGGCTTCCTCAATGGCATAGGATCATAACACGGATCATTGACTTTTAGCCTCCATCGCACCATCAATCTTCCACAGTTTCATTCATTGAAGTTTATTGGCTCATATCAGTGAGCTGCATCTTCTAGACCACAGGGCAGGTTAGGAGATGAGCACCTTCCCTAGGAGGAATAGCAGCTACTGTAAACTAAAGGAGATCATTAAACCATGCTTAACAAAAGGTCATCCCCACTGTGCAGCACAATGCGCGCTTCAAAGCCTCCAACTCACGGACATTCCGCCACAATGGTGTTTACTAAAACTGCTCTGTTTCTCGTATACTACAGGAGTAATTACAAACTAAATGCAACTGTCCTCCACAGGGTCTAAAGCAACAGGCCTATTGCTTAGCTAAAGAATAAAGCTAAATGCCCCTTGCGCCACTAGAAAACAGACAACTCGGTACTCTTTAGAAGGCATATTTAGAGAGTTAGAGTTTCAATTGGATTTGTGCACATGGAGCAGATGGATTGTGCAGGTTTATACAGAGTAAATACATAGTACCCCAACACTATATACACCATCCCCGCTAGCGGCACGCCCAGCAGACACCATCCCCGTTCTGTAATTCAGTAAACCACTTAGTAGATAGAACCCTTACTTACCGGGTCACATTTAACGACTTTAGAAAGAAAAAGGGTGATGTGTTGAGGGGATAGGCCACCGTTGCTGGGTCCCAAGTTAAGACCCTGTACAGCTGCTGTTACACTTCCTGCCGCGATCATTGATGGAGGGTTTGAGATGAACTTTACATCTGTAAGAAAGAGACGAGACAAAGAGCATGTTAGGGACGTAATAAGAGCTTTATAAATTAGACCTAATAAAATGCAATCTCTGCATGAAAAACGTGACAATTAAAAGGGAGATGAAGCCCACATTTTTTCTTTCATCATTAGACACAGCATACAATATTAAACACCAGTTATCTAAATTTGCTTCATTCTTTTGGTTTTGTTTGTTTAAAAGCATACCTAGGTAGGCTAAGAAGCTGGGAGTTCGCTGCTAATTGGTGACTGCACATATATACCTCTTGCCATTGGCCTACCTATGTGCTCAGCTAGCTCTCAGTAGCGCACTGCTCCTTCTTTAATAAAGGATACCAATAGAATGAATCAAAGTTAATAGAAATAAATTGGAAAGTTGTCTAAAAATATATGATCTGCCTGAATCATGAAAATTAAAAAAAAATGGGTTTCATGTCCATTTAATAGTTGAGCTTTTAACCTGACTGGATCTTGATTTTAGCCTCATACTTATTTCCACACCATTCATAATCTAACATGTGAGCTGCAATCTTGATAATGATATAATCACATAGGGGGAAAGAAAAGTCCTGAGACTAATGGTCACTAAAATTTTGTATATTGTACTATGGCGGATTTGCTGACTAAAGCTATCTTTTCCATTTTTTATTTTCTTTTACAAAACCTTGGGTTTCTTTTAAATGTTCATGCTGTGGTGGCACATAATTGTCAGCTAGGAGGTTAATCCATTTGTCTGTGTGTGTGTTTAGACAAATTGAAATCCCGCAATCGTGCACGCAATATTTCAATGATAAGATCGGGTCAGGGGGGCGTCCCTATGAAGCTAGGCACGCCCTCTAGACCGCGATCCCATCCAGGAAGCGCCATTGGCTTCAGGACAGCCAAACAGCTCAGACGTTCTATTCCGTCCCAGCGGCGCTAAAGCCCGGCGCGGTTAGGACAGAATAGAACGCTGCAACAGCGTTAAAAGGATATGACACCAAAATATTGTATTTCATGATTTAGAAAAAAACATGCCATTTTAAACAACTTTCCAACTGATTTCTATTATCTAGTTAGCATAATTCTCTTGGTATCCTTTGTTTTAAAGCATATCTAGATAGGCTCAGTAGCTGCTGATTGGCGGCTGCACAGATGCCTCATGTGATTGCTGAAGGAATTGCTACTCCTTCAGCAAAGGATATCTGAGGAATTAAGCAAATTAAATAATAGAAGTAAATTGGAATGTTGTTTAAAATTGTATTCTCTACCTGAATCATGAAATAGTGGGTTTCATGTCCCTTTAACCATGTGATTATATCAAACAAGTTAACTTTTCCATACAGGGCTAAACAAATCCCCTGAGTCATAGTTAAATAAAAGACATAGAAATAGATATCTACAGCCTAACACAGGCATAAACATTGCAGGCTCTTGGGATATGTCCCGCCTAATGGATACAAACAAAATGTAGAATAGAATTAGCTGTGCCAAGCTAATAATTCAGGCATTGGACACACTCTCCTTGCCTGCACATCTGAGCTGGGTACAGTAATAGTCATTACACTTTCATGTAACACAATCAGCTGCTTTTGGCTGCAGAGCACAAAAGAATGGCGTCTGAGCAGTTTTGCAATGACCTTGTAATGCTCTCTGCTTTCTGTGCATCCTGGTCTGCCTTGTGGCGCTCCAAAGTGACAGTGAGTAATAAATATCTGGACTCTTTCACTAACCAGTAAATGCCTACTTTAATGAAGATCACACCCCAGCAAGCCTTTGTAATAAGCAGGCTTCGAGGGCCTGGCTCAGCTCCATCCAAGTGGATGTAATGTGGCAGAGCTAAGTGCCGGGGGTCCCAAAACAGGCGCCAATAACTTTCATTGTGATGTGACACCGGGACTCTGTCCAAGCTGCACTGCTGTAGGTCTCTCGTGTTTCCTGAAGAGACAAGACCCCCCCCCCCCCCATACAGCAACCATCCATTCTCTTAGGAATGAGCCTCATTTATTTCTGTCGCTCTCCATCCACACAAGAATGTGCTTTATTTTAGGGGCAGCAGTTTGTGAGCAAGGGGAGAAGAGAGGAGCTTAACCTATTCTGATTCAGGAAAGACAAAGGAATAAGGGCAAGGGCTCAATTTGCCAGGCCTGCTGCACGCTTCCACTATGTTAATAACAAAACTTTAGCAGCTTCACAAAGTCACTTCTGAGTTGTGAATATGATTTGTAAAGACCACAAATAAAAACAACTGGTAACTTACAATGACTCTGTAGTCTCTTATTCAATAGCGTGTGGTATTACTTATCTATAACAAGATGCAGATTATTATTATTATTATTTTTTAAAAAGCTCACTTTTTTACATGCAGAAATATTCTGGTTAATATTGATAGGCCGAAAAGGAGGGTGAAAAAAAAAAACCTATACAAATTCTACGTGGTCTAAAAGTAAAGTCCATGTTGTGTTAACAAATAACATTTGTAGCCCATCAGTGTTTTACCTTAATATTTTGAGATTGCAGTAAATAATGTTTAAAATTACACATTAGAAACAGACTTTGAAGTACAATTTTATAAATTTACTTTGCTCCCTTTTTCTGTAATTTAACTCTGGAAAAAAAAAATGACTCAATTCTAAAGATTAGGGGAGCACACTGCAGGCTTCACAAGCTGTAATTAATTGGCTTCAGCAAATATTAGATAAGAAAAACAATGCATTTTTTCACAACAAAATGACCTTTCTAGCTAACCTGATAACCCCTTTTGTGGGAGTTAAAACAATGCAAATATGACATGCGCCAACTATCTACAGCATGGTAATTCCTCTGTAACCGACGTCGCTCTAAGCCCCAAATACAATTCATGAAGATGACTAAGCAAAAATGTTTTCAAAGAATTGGAAAATTGCTTTAGAAAATGTACACAAATGACAGTTATATTAAAAGGTTAAAGTGACGGTAAATCCGAGAGTTTCTGAAACACAGGGATTCACCAGTGCTATAAATAAAGGGGACTTTCAGTCATGAAGTATAAAAAAAATAAACATTATGCTATAAGTTAATTTATTTGCCTGCAGTTTATGCCGAGCGCCTCTGACAAAATGCTATTCTCTCAATGAGGTGATGTTTCCACTTCTTAGCCATCTGGCATAATGCCAAAGGGCAACCTCGGCTAATGGCTAAGAGGTGGAAACGTCACCTCATTGAGGGAAAAAAAAAAATGCGTTTTGCTGTGGGAGGCCAGAGGTGCTCAGCTCAGCATACGACTTTAGGCAAATAAAGGAGCTTTCAGCGTGACGTTTTTATTAACTTTAAAGTGAATAGAAAAATGAGAACACTTTATAAACGTGTTTATTGAACACAGCACATTTTGTGACGCTCACAGAAACAAAGGCAAGACTTACATGTTGTGGCTTCATACTATGCAGAATGATTTGTTACTTTAGATTTATGCTTGAGCAATGAGTAGTGAATAGATTTGCTAGAACAGTAAAGTCTATGAATTTTGTCTCATTTACGATTATATTAAAAGGGAGTTTCTTTGGGATTGGTCCGTTAGCCATTGTACACTGGTTTATATTATATTCATTTTTTTGACAAAAATGTTGATTATAATGTACATTTAAAAGGGATAGTTAACCGCTTTTGTGGTATATAATGTTTAATTACAGATAAGAAACTGACTTACAATTGTATCATTTACTTGGCTCCTCTTTTCTTTAATTTAACTCTGAAAATGAGGAGTTTCTCAATTCTGAGGATTAGGGGAGCACACTGCAGGCTTCACAAGCTCCACCTGTACTTAATTGGCATCAGCAAATATTAGATGAGAAAAAGCATTTCTTGCCAACAAAATGACCTTTGCTAGCTAACCTGATTGGTTCAGCCAAAAAAGGCAAAGGATGGAAATTGGCCACTAGAAAACTAAAATTGCCGTAAACAAAGCGTTAATGCATTTGCAATTTTTCCACATTCACCTAGTATGCTAATTTATTTCAGGACAGCTGATAAATTGTAATTACAAAGTGTCCCTTTAAGTTTAGTAAAGCTGAATGATCTTAAAGACATGAAAACCAAAAAATTATTTCATGATTCAGATAGAACATACAATTTTAAACAACTTTCCACTTTACTTCTATTATCAATTTTGCTTCATTCTCTTGGTATCCTTTAAGGAGCAGCAATGCACTACTGGGAGCTAGCTGAACACATCTGTAAGCCAATGATAAAGGCATATAAGTGCTGCCACTAATCAGCAGCTAGCTCCTGGTCCTACCTAAGTATGCGTTTCAACAAAGGATGCCAAGATAACAAAGCAAATTAGATATGCTCTCAATCGTGAAACATTTTCAGTAACAGAGGCAGCGTTTTATAGGGAAAAAAGGTTTTTAAAGCAGGGTTTTATGAGATCCTTTTTAGTCCATAACCGCTCCAGACACACAGCATGCACAAGCCTTTTTGTTACATTCAACAAGGAATTATCTGCGGCAGAGGCCACTAATTTCAGCATATTAATCATGAGGCTTCTGCTCTGTAAGGAAAGAGCGTGGCACTATTGTCAGACTCCATTGCCTCATCTTGCGCTATTGAACACCCGGGAATGAGACAGAAGCGGGGAGATGAATTGAACCCGACACAAGTACAAAGGAGAGGGGCCTTTCTTAGACTTCATGCAAAAGGAATAAACAACTTGAGCGTCACAGAAAGGAATGTCACCCACCAAGAGGGTAGACAAAGCGAACCCAAGCTGGAACTTCGAAAAAAAAAGAAAAAAAAAGAAAACGACCATTTCTGTATAAGCTAAAAAAAATAAATTATTATTACATTCCCATCCACCTGCAAAGATGTAACTTCCTTAGCCATAACTTTCCCACCTAAAGAAAAAGAGTAATGAGCGAGTATAATTGAGGGGCATATAAAGTAATGTATCTTAAAAGGATCTTCCTTATTAGAATAAAGCTGGTGCAGGTGCGTTGTGTCAAATTAGCTTATCGACTAGGTAGCGCTTTTTCTGAAGGGATGATTTATGCACAACCTGAATTTCCGGTTACAATAGATTACAAATATACAGGAGGAGGAAACTAAAGTTTTCCAGTCAGGCATCAAAAAAACATACAAAACCTCATTTCTAATTAGCCAGAGACTGGCAGATGGAAAAAAAACTATTTAAAGTGAAGGTCCATTTTGACGAAAAACAAGGGCACTTTAATTCATCAAAATTGACATTTCACCGTTTTCTTCAAAAACTTACCTTTTAATCCTGGCAGCCGCTCCAGCACTTCCTCCGCCCGTCGCAAGCAGTCTTCGCGGGTCCAAAATGACAAATCCGGCTTCCTCCAATCAGGCCAAGATTCCCCCAGGGGGGAAGCTTTGATTGGAGGAAGCCTGATTCGTCATTTCTGACGTCTGCAGAGGCTTCCGACAGCCGGGGTGGGGGGGAGAATTGCTGGAGCGGCATTCAGGATTAAAAAGGTACGTTTTTGGAAAAAAAACTGAAATGTCAATTTTGATGAATTGAAGTGCCCTTGTTTTTAATAGGTTTATTCATCAAATTCATCAATTCATCAAAATGGACCTTCACTTTAAAAACATTAGTATTCATTAATTTAATGCTACAACTAATATTATGGAGATAGGTATAAATATTGCTAACGCATTTTGTGCCGGAATAAAAAGTATCAACTGTGTTTTACCCTTTTATTCGTGCAGTTCCAAGATACATGTTCAACGGAAAACACTGGTGTCTAGTAAATCCAGCAACAATTACTATTCAGAGAGAAAGAGTACCCGGGATGTGAAACCGTTTGTGCATACCATATGCAAGAATCCAAACTAGATTTTATTTAACCACCATTGCTGGGACCTTTATGCACAACAGTGGTTAAATGCGAGTCTGAAGCGAAACACACTCAGATGAGTGAATCACAGTTTGAACAGAGCGTGCAGCAAATACTGCAGGATGCAGACAAAAAGCCTAATGCAAAGCAACTATACAGTTAGTGAGAAGGTGCTGATATGCAAAGGAAAAAAATCACACAAACAAGTTAAGGATGGACTCTGGATTCACACTGCAGTTTCTCTCTCTTGGGCTACACAAACTGCACTAATGTCATTTCCATGAACTGAGGCCACTACCCAGGAAACTGATGACACTGCAACGCACCTTAGCCTTAAACAGATCAAAGTGCCGACTCCCAATGACCTTTGCACTGCTTGAGCATTCAGCAGATTCACTGGTCAGTCCAGCTTGTGCAAGGCAAGGCAAGATCACTTCCACCCCCGTACAGACAAAAGCCTGCAGCAGGCCAAGGGTTAACACAAACAAACTGTAGCGTGGGAGGAAAAGCACACAAGTGGACTTCTCACATCCAGCTATTGGCAACGGCACATCTACCCTAGAGTTCTAAAAACATGTTCTGTGACATTCCAGAGGGATCATCTGTTACAGCCAAAATACCACTATTAGTTCAAGACCCAAATCTTATCGGAAAAGTGATGTACAGCACAATGGATTATGGTAGAGGTGCTAATTCCCTAGATTAAATATTCAAAAGTATTGGTGTGTGTGTGAAGATGTGTGCCCGAGTGCAACACAGGTGCAGCCATATGGGTAAAGGGTACATGGGAATTATGCTGCACTATTTGCAGGGGTAAAATATATGGTTATCTAGGGCAGTGTTTTTCAACCAGTGTGCCGTGAGAGATCCTCAGGTGTGCCACGGCAGACTGACAACAGTGTGACATATTTTTTAAACTTTGCTTGTTTTTTACTCCCAGTGCAGGGGTAGTTTGTAGGAGACATGGCATAACAGCACAATACATACAGTATGTGTGTGTTTGTGTGTATGTGTATATATATGCTGTATTAGGCTACAATGTGTGATTTTTTTTAAATTTTGGGATGGTGGTGTGCCACAGGATTTTTTAATGTAAAAAAGTGTGCCACGGCAAAAAAAAGGTTAAAAATCACTGATCTAGGGAAATTAATTCAAATGTTAATTACTCTAATGAATTAGAGCGTCCTTTTGTCCCTTTTACTGTATGCAAGGTTTTCAAAAAGCAAATCTCACATGGCAGGCAATAATGTAATTCTGGAATATCCTTGTATGGGTGAGTGCTTTTGTGCGCTCACTGCAATTCATGCTATCAGGCAGAGAGCATATCAAAGAAATGTTAAATTAAACAAAAAATAAAAACATTTTAAAAGGGTCACAAGCCAAAATTTTACTTTTATGATTCAGATAGAGCAGTTTTAAGATACTTTCCAATATATTTCCATTATCAAAGTATGCAGTGTTTTTTTTATATGGACACTCCGTGAGGCACCAGCTGAGTGTGTGCAAGAGTTCAGTATATACATGAGTGAGATTGGCTGATGGGTGTCACATGACACAGGGGGCCAACAAATTCAAGTTTTAAAAGTTTGTCAGAAAAAAAAAAAAAAAATTCAGACCAAGTGCTATTGCATTTTGCTTTAAATGTGTATAAGTCATTCTGGTTTGACCAATTAATTACATAATTATACCAAACGCACATTCTTTACGCAGAACAACAATAAAAGGTTACAACACAACAGCGTTGACTAGCACTGCATTCCTGCATAAGCTCTGTGCACAGCCACTCGGACATACCTTAAAGACTGTGTAGCATCAGGACATAAATTATAGAAAACTGCAGCATTTCTAAAAGTCAGTGTAAAGTCAGTGTAAAGCGATTAGGACACTACAAAAAAATCATTGTAAATAATTTGTATGCTTGTGTGTCGAGATTATATAAAATGTTATTATTCAAAGATTGCGCTGTACACCAGGCTAAATAACAAAATTGGATCAACCCCTTAATGACAAGACGTTCCCTGTACTTCTCGTGTCATGACGGATTTTTACACCAATAACAGTGCGGGGTCTTGCATACGGCTACAGCGCCAGAAGTGAGACCCGTGCTAGTCAAACCCTTACATAAAAAGGCAGCCGACAAATAGGGTACATTGGCTGTGGTTAAGATAAAAAGTGGGGAGTGTATAAGAATGGTTCTTCACCCTAATAAAGTAAATAAGAAAGAAAACCGTAATAAATTAATGGCGTATTTTACCCACCACGCCTAACTTTGTGCTAATGACAGCAGTATGTCAAATCTTGCTCCCGCTGTACTTAGCACAGCAATGATGAATCCGGCTTCCTCCAATCATTGCATTCCCAGGACATACTTGAAAATCCCAGGAAATACTTGAAAACGAGAGAAATCTCAATGTATCCTTCCTGGTAAAATATTTTATAAATAAAATAAAATGCGCCCAAAGGCGTTCAGCTTGTGAGGCCACGCAATGATTGGAGGAAGCCGGATTAGTCATTGCTGTGCTAAGTACAGTAGGAGCTGCGGGTAGAGGATCGCTGGTCTGTAGTCATAAAGAAAAGGCAAGCAAGTATTTTAACAAAAAAAAATAAAAAATTGCTTTAATGTAAAGGTTTAAAAGTGGCCCTGTTTTTAAAGGGAAAATTTTTCTTTCACGATTCAGATAGAGCAGCAATTTTAAGCAACTTTCTAGTTTACTCCTATTATCAATTTTTCCTTGTTCTCTTGCTATCTTTTTTTTGAAAAAGGCATCTACGCTAAGGAGCCAGTAAATTTTTGGTTGAGAACCCTGGACAGCATTTATCCAACAATCAGCAAGGACAACCCAAGTTGTGAACCAAAAATGGTCCGGCTTCTAAACTTACATTATTGCTTTTCAAATAAAGATAGCAAGAGAATGAAGAAAAATTAATAGGAGTAAATTAGAAAGTTGCTTAAAATTGCCTGCTCTATCTGAATCATGAAAGAAAGAAATTTGAGTTCAGTGTCCCTTTAAGAGTATTTTTCTCATTAAACTTTACATTCTCTTTAAGTAAATTTGTTTACCCCATATATATAAATGACATGCTAATGCAAACAATACACACTCTTATTCTAGAACACGTCATGTGTGCATTACTGCGACCAGACCACTGCATGTTACCACCAATCAATAACTGACGCTAAATAGCTGCAGTGCTTGTGACTCTGAAGGAGGACATTACCTATAAGTTTAACCACTTTTTTAAGCTAAAACACCTAGGGGGGCAATCACAATTCCTTGCAATATTCACCATTAAAGTCTGCAGAGATTTCGGTAGCTAAATCATTTGATAAAGGATTAGGACCAACGCCATAGTTACCCAACAAGTAAGAGGATGTCATTCTTGCATTAAAATGTCTCTTTAAAGCAGAGCTCACTAGCCCAGCAAGTCGGTGAACCAAATGATAAAACACAACATTGCAGATTACCTGGTTAAACACACCTTTTTGTCTTTGGGGCCCAGAAATCCATTTAGTAAAGTGATAGGTAACAATGCACACAGGGCTTTCTACAGAACGCAACAAGAGGTTAGTGCACACTAGCACACGTTACCTGTTGCACAGAGAGCCACAAATGTCTGGGCGTGTTTGCGGATGATTTGCTTGCTATTCTCAGACAGAGACAGTTTGTTGAGGAAATGTTCGATAAAGTCGTGAGGCGTGACACACGCCATACACCATTTCAACTTGTTAAGGATCAGCAGCTCCATTTGCTGTGGGGGAAAAAACAAACAAAATACAGGCGATTAGCCACAGAGGTAGAATTCCAAACATAAAATTAAAGCGATGACAATGGAAATGCCAGTAAAAGTGTGTACAATATATATATGTGTGTGTGTGTGTATGTGTATATATATATATATATATATATATGTGTGTGTGTGTGTGTATGTGTGTCTGTCTCAAGATCATGCATTTTCTTTTGACAGTGTCAGTTAAAATCTTTAATACAGTGTTAAAGAACAATGAAACCCAACAAATGTTCTTTCATGATTCAAATAGAGCATACAATTTTAAAACAACTTTCCAATCATCTAATTAGCTTTGTTCTCTTGCTATCAGTTGTTGAAAAGCATATGCAGGGTCAGAAGCTGGGAGCTAGCTGCTGCTTTGTGGCTGCACATATATGCTTGTCATTGGATTACTGATGTGTTCAGCTAGCTCCCAGTAGTGAATTGTTACTTATTCAATAACAGATACCAAGAGAAGGGAGCAAAATTGATAATAGAAGTAAATTGGAATGATGTTTATAATTGTATGCTCTCTGAATCATGAAAAAAAAAAAAAAAAAAAAAGAAGGGTTTTGTGTCCCTTTAATCAAGTAATAAAATGTTTAAAAGAAATTGAAAAGCTAAATCTTAATATCAAATTGAACAGATTGCACAAAATGCATTGCATCCACAAGGGGGAGCCAGATAACTTACATGATTGTAAAGGTTATAATACATCCCTTATGGCAGTGGTTTCCAGCTCTTCAATAAGGGACTACATTTATTTTGATTTGCTTATTTTAGAGTACAAGTCATAAAAAATAATAATAATCAAAATAACAAAAAATAAACATTACAGTGACCACTGATTGAGCAGACATGGGCTATATATGGTGATATAATGTTTTTCTATAGATTAAGAATATATACATTTAATTCTCAGATACTTATTAAAGCAAAGTTCTGAAAAATCAGTTTCAAAACTCAGTATTCAAGCAGAAATGGAGGATCAGACTAAATGCATTGTAGCCCCTGTGCCTTAGGTTGGAAAAGTCTGTTAAGCAGGAACTCCCGCCAGGACAGTGCATTACTAATTACTAAATGAAAATCACTTATTTATTTCCCCCCTTTGCCCAAGTGACTATAAATGTGTCCTGTTAAATCAAATTGATATAAACTGAAGAGTTACCAGTAACTGTTCGATGCTGATGGAATGGTCTGTGTATATACAGAGTTTCTCTGCCGTCAGGGGGATGGTCTCCTTCATTTTTGATGCCAAGAACATACATGTTGCCCCCAGTAGTTGTAGTCTGCTTTTCTTCAAAGGCTCCAAAGATAGGAACCGATCAAGATAGTTCATGGCTAGCGGAAAGACCTCCTCCTCACATTTTTGCTCCTCACAGACCTGCGCAGAGAAACACTTTTAAAAAAATATATATACACATGTGTTTATATCTATAGTTCTCTCTATATATCTACCTAATAGAATCTAATCTCTCTCTCTAAGATATCGGGATATATAGATGATCGATCTCTCTCTCTCTCATATATATATATATAATATCTCACTCACACACACTAGAAAATTCTAGAAAAATTATGAGCATAGTTTAGTACACTGTATATATTTCTCCCGTGTATGTGTGCAAATAAAACAAGAAATAAATAACAATTGATTTAATGAGTAATATAAACACCCAGGTGTATACAGCAAGTTAAAATGCATGAATGGGTTTACAATCAAGCAAATGAGTAAATGCAAGGAGCAAGTTGCAATTAGCCACTGGAGAAAGTATTACCTATGCACTCTTAGGGTTGTAGAATCTAATAAGGAGAAAAGGACAAATGGCAGCTAGGGGTGTTTAATAAACATCCTGCTTGAGGAGAATAAGTGTGTGTTTGTGTGTGGGGGGGGGGGGGGGGGGAGTATAAGCAAAGATTGAAACAAAGTTAAGTTCTATATCTACCTACACACACCCATACAGAACTATAAAATTACCATTATTTCCAGACTGGCAAGAATTTGCAGTGAACACCTAAGAATTTAATTTTTTTCCTATGAGTGGAAAAGCAGATTTTTTTCTTTTTTTTTTTCTGGCTGGAAAAAAAAAGTTACTTGTTCACTCAAAAGGTAGGAGGTGAACTAGTGGCAGCATATGTAATTTACACATGCTAAACAGCAAGATCATAAAGCCTTTATATACAGAGATCATTAAAGCATATGCATCCATATCATATGTAATACAATGCATGTGCACTGCAATACATAGATGTACAAAGGCATTCCCCTAAAAAGTACATAACCCACACACGTGTTTGTGCACAAGACCCTCATCACTACAATAGGTGGGGGGTAGTTAGTGGTACTTGGTTTCTTACATTGCAGAAACAATTGTATATATTAAGTGATGGCTTCACAAAGTGCAGGAAAGGTGACACAGCATGTGCACACCTAATAGTGCCCCCCTCATGGTAACACTGATCGGTGCAATTCATCTTGGGGACACTAAGATCCCCTCGTAACTTTACGTCTATGTCCTATAAATAGACCAATTAAGCCCAGTGGGCGAAATCACACTCACGTGCTGTATTGTGTAGACCCACTCGCGAGCACGAGCATCTTTGTTAGTGACAACAGTAGTGAGCTCTGTACACATCGTGACATTTTATATGGGTGATGCCAAGTTTTGCGAGTGGGATTTGACTGGTTATTATGGGTAATCTCGTTAGAATTGCCCTATGCTGAGTGAAGCTGTTGTAGAACCATTAGTGAGGGGCCCCTCATTGTGTGTGGTCCCCGCATGGTGTGTGCGCAATTCCCCCTATTGGTGGCGGAGGGGATCACCCACTATCCTATGTGAGACTAAGCGCATGGCCTCTGGCTGAATGAAGCTCACGCGTGTCTGCAAACCCCCACTTTAGTTCCGCTTTCATTGTGCGTGTGGCCCTCCCGCATGGCCGGCAAATAATTATAACAAAAATGCCTCAAACCTCCAGCATCCATGTGGCCAGGATCTTCCTCATATAGGGCTGGATCTCCCTCTGCACGCATTTAAAATAAGACACCGAGGGGATGGAGATCTCCTCCGCCTTAAGCAGGTTCAGCAGCACCCGGTCTGTGAGCAGGGTCTGGTCACGGTAAGCTCTCCGAACGGTATCCACTTCACAGCACAGCAGCTCCATAACCACCGAGGGGTATAAGGTCGCCCTGCCCTGCAGGAGACGCGCACAGCTACTTATATAGTCTGATATAGAAGCGATCCCGCTGCACAAGCCGCGTGTCCTGTAGATTCCCTGCTCCTCACAAAGCTTCAGCCCCCCAGTTAACTTGCGAATAGATCAAAGTTGAGCAGAGAATGAGAGGAAGAGAAAGAGTCGCTGGGGCCAGGGAGAGCCTTAAACTTGTCCCATAGGCTGCAGCCCTGCCCCTCCCGCACAATGAGCCGGGGGAGGAGGAGGAGGCCTAGTTTCATTCAGACGATTCACAAGTGTGCCCCGGTGTGAAACAAAGGGGGGAGGGGGCACAGCCAGCAGGCAATGAGGGGATATTGCTTCCACTCCTCCGTGTGACCAGGGTTATGTAATAATAAAAACACTACAAACTTGTGCACTTACAGTGGGAGTCCGATCCATTCACACCTAATAACGAGAGAGGCCCGCAAACTATAGGTGCTGCAGCAGTGTCCTGAGGAGAATGACTACTTGTCCGTGGTACTAACACTATGTACAGCAGAACACGCGTGGAAATGAGTTTATGCACTCATAGGTGCTGCAGTGTCCTGAGGAGAATGACTACTTGTCCGTGGTACACTACTAACACTATGTAAAGCAGAGCACGCGTGGAAATGAGTTTATGCACTCATAGGTGCTGCAGTGTCCTCTGGAGAATGACTGAGGGCTAGATTAATCAACGCTGAAGCGTACAGGGGTGCGTATATGCGCCCCTGTACACCTCAGCTCGCCTGTGGTAGGGCGAAATTACCCTCCGGGTAATTTTGCGCTTGCGTGCAATCCCGCCCCTGCCAATCACGCGCGGGCAGGAGCTGTTAATCTCCTCGGTCGGACTCGACTGAGGAGATTGAATTTCGCCACAATAGAGGTAGCGTAGATGTTAGGGAAGCAGCGGTCTGGTGACCGCTGCTTGATAAATCACGGCGAGCAAGTTCTTGAGAGAACTTGCTGACGTAGAGGCTTGATAAATCGAGCCCTGAGTCTACTTCATGTGTCCTACTAACACTATGGGCTAGATTTATCAAAGTCATTCTCCTATAATCATGCTCAAAATAACGCGCACTGATCCCCATATTCAGTAAACTACTGTGCGCAAATCTGAAAGAAATCTGTTCGCCTAGGCGACAGTGCTAATACACATTGCTTACAGACGTAATTTTAGATGCAGACATAGAAATACGACTTGAGAAACAGACAAGAGAAAGACGACGGCACTACTGATGCTGTGTCCCACTAGTTTTCTAATTTCTTCTAAGAGTATGAGAAATACCAATAGTGTTCTGGGGGACTTAGGTGCTGTACATAGGGAGAAACTGACTAGAAAATATCAATTGCAGGAAGCAATTGAAAGGATGTACTTGAATAGCACTCACCAGCAAGCAATCAATTTAAGTCCAATGCTACCATAGGTAAAGAAGCCCAGAGAGGGGCGGATTTAAAACTTAACTTTTAATAGAATTATTAAAATCTTTACAACACATTAAAAATCACAAACAGTGTGAGGTGACCTTTGACAAAGCCTTTTGTGGCGAAACATGTCGGGGCAGCCGGAGAATATTTCTCCTTTTTAACTAATACAACAGTGTGATTTGGTGTATGAATGTCTAATTAGAAAATAATTTAAAAAGGTATAAGCGTGAGAGAGTGTGTGTAATGGAGATATCCTAGCCGTATACCATTTGCTAATTATTTGTATCAGCACCTTGCAAATCGCTACCTTAAATAATAGATATACCGTGAATTGATACATTATGGTAAGGGGGCTCCAATGCTTCCATAACCTAAAATATTAAGTGACCTACTTACCTTAAAAGACTTGGGAGGTTTAACGGTAATAATTTTTATTACCAAGTCTAAAACACCCGCTTTGCTATTTGTTAATGGTAACTACACATAATTTTTCGGCAGAATAAGCTATATACTCCTAACCAGCATATAATACGTATCTAGGAGATACATCAGACCGAATTTGAGGGCTAATATTGACAGTGATTACTGGTGATGTACGCTGCAAACTTTAAGCATATGTAAGGGAACGTATATTAGTATCACTGACACAACGGAAGTCTGTGTATATGTAATTAATCAGGGGCATTATTCTGATATCTCAGTTGTAAAAGTTAGTAGCACTGACATAATGGAGGTCAGTGCATCTGTAACAAACTAAAAGAAATCATTTTTGATACCGCAGCCGTCATTTTACAGCTGAGTTTTGCCCGAAATTATCATAAAAAGTTCTCATCAAAATACCAAGCACTATTACACAAGTATAAGCACCGCACACTGCAATATTTATCTGTTTATACTAGGTATTCTCATCCAGTATTAAATAAACTGATATTGTACCGGATTAATGTGTATGTTTAGCTCTCTGAATGGAATCCCATTAATATAACTATTGGTACCCATAATAACTTTAATTAACCCATAGAGCTATCCACATACTAGTACAGAATATTTGCAATACCAGATTAATACTGGAAAACCCAAGACTTTATTATCCCTATAAGTAGGGGAATATTCCTGAACCCCCGTGTATAAGTGGGCATAACGATACATAAAAGGGGTGCTATATCGTCTTATAAATACCACCTCGCAGTACAATAACATCAACCTAACCTAGGATGATGCTGTAGACAATTCCCCCAGTGCATTCAGCAGGGTGGTAATTCTATTCTATTCAAACAACAGAGTGGCACTGATGTTATAATGTACTATTTGCACCTAATAATAACATAGTTTATCCCCCTTTTTTAACCACTTACTGACAGTTCGGTCGACCAATACCGAAGTGGTTAATATTGTACTAAGCACTCTTTAGTGATAAAACCAAAGTGGGGTATTTAAGACTAACATCTTTTAGGATACCCCGAGTTTCCAAATAGCAAGTGGGGACTTCTACAGCCTGGGTCCTCAATATTAGAGTATTATCACTCACACCCCTCTCACAGAGGACATACATAACTATTGGTGGGTCGGCCACACCTGAGATACGACTCAGGAACTCATATAAAAGGGTGACACCCGAGGTATATGTAGCACCCCACAATAGTGAGGATATCCGCCTGAGAATATACCTACAACATACAATTTGATAATTCCTCCTTAGGAGCAGCATTCCCTCACCTCACACTGTTTGTGATTTTTAATGTGTTGTAAAGATTTTAATAATTCTATTAAAAGTTAAGTTTTAAATCCGCCCCTCTCTGGGCTTCTTTACCTATGGTAGCATTGGACTTAAATTGATTGCTTGCTGGTGAGTGCTATTCAAGTACATCCTTTCAATTGCTTCCTGCAATTGATATTTTCTAGATAGAAATACGACTTGTTTGGAATTCATCATTGCTTTGCGCCGATAGAGAACTGAAATTTCGGATTCAATTGCATGTTGTATAATTCGCCGTACAAACTGAGGCAAACACCGTTATAATACATGCTTTTACATCTTGTGATGCAGTACTTTCTTCTTTTAACTAATTTTTCAAAGGCTCAGCAACAAAGACTGTTATTGCAAGAAATTTGCACTTCCACAGGCGCATATGGGTACCGATATAGATATATCTATATATATATATCCATCCTTTTCCAGCTCTCCTTATTAGTAGAAGAAATGCTTCACTCACCGGTCTTGCTGTAAAAAGTTTCTTTATTGCAAACAAATGACAATATCCATCATACGAATACCCCAAACGTTTCGGTGCGCCTCTGGCACCTTTCTCAATGGGCTTGCTTTCCAATCCTCTGACAGTGACAATGCATCCACTGCCTCCACCTGAGGATCCCTGGATCTGGACAGATACCTGGGAAGCTTCTTGTTAGATACGAAGCCATCAGATCTATTTCTGGAAGTCCCCACATTTGAACAATCTGAATAAATACCTCTGGGTGAAGAGACCATTCGCCCGGATGTAACATTTGGTGACTGAGATAATCCGCTTCCCAATTGTCTATACCTGGGATATGAACCGCAGAAATTAGACAGGAGCTGGATTCCGCCCAAACCAGAATTCGAGATACTTCTTTCATAGCCAGAGGACTGTGAGTCCCTCCTTGATGATTGACATATGCCACAGTTGTGACATTGTCCGTTTGAAAACAAATGAACGACTCTCTCTTTAGAAGAGGCCATGACTGAAGAGCTCTGAAAATTGCACGGAGTTCCAAAATATTGATTGGTAATCTCACCTCCTGAGATTCCCAAACCCCTTGTGCTGTCAGAGACCCCCAAACAGCTCCCCAACCTGTCAGACTTGCATCTGTTGAAATCTCAGTCCAGGTTGGAAAAACAAAAGAAGCCCCCTGAATTAAACGATGGTGGCCTGTCCACCACATCAGAAAGTGTCGAAACAATCGGTTTTAAAGATATTAATTGAGATATCTTTGTATAATCCCTGCACCACTGGTTCAGCATACAGAGCTGAAGAGGTCGCATGTGAAAACGAGCAAAGGGAACCGCGTCCAATGCAGCAGTCATAAGACCTAGAATTTCCATGCATAAGGCTACCGAAGGGAAAGATTGAGACTGAAGATTTCGACAAGCTGAAACCAATTTCAGATGTCTCTAGTCCATCAGAGACAGAGTCAAGGACACTGAATCTATCAGGAAACCTAAAAAGGTTACCCTTTGTCTGAGGAATCAACAAACTTTTTGGTAAATTGATCCTCCAACCATATTCTAGAAGAAACAACACTCATAAAAGACTGGAAAGGTTCTTTCTAGTGAAAATGAGCAAAGGGAATTGAATCCAATGCCGTGGCCATAAGACCTAAAACTTCTATGCATATACAGCAACTGAAGGAAATAATAGAGACTAAAGGTACCGACAGACGGAACCCAATAGAATTATCCCTTGTCTGATAGAGACAAAAACAGTGACACAAACTTTCTGGAAACCTAAAAAAGGTGACCCTTGTGTGAGGAATCAAGAGCTTTCGAAAAAAAGATCCTCTAACTATGTCCTGAAGAGCAATTGAATCATATGAGATTCCGTATCCTCAGAAAATAATCTGAATGAAAATATGCATTTATTGTATCTAATGAAAACAAATAATGCTATCAATGACCATAAAAAGGCAAAATAGTTTGAATAAAACTCCAAACCCGGTTCCTAAAAAAGGAACTGGAAGAAATACCCCAGAAGATTCCAGGTCTGAGCAGCGCTTGAACCCCATGGGTGCCCAGCCATGCTTCAACAATACCCAAAATATATAGGACAGAAACACACTTAAAGAAAGTGTTAGCCTTACTGGAATAAAAATCAAAGAAATTTGGACAAAATAGAACCAAATAAATTTCAAAAGAAGTCTTAACCTGCCCCTTACCAGCCAAGCTGGAATACGGCACGTACATCACAATATTAGGGAGCTGATATCAAACCCCAATTACAAACATGTTACTTGGGAAAGAACTCAGGAATTCATTCCTTAAAGGATTCCAAAACTTAGCATTTTTAAGTTTAAGAATATCATCACAATCGTATCACCAACCCTTATATATCAAAACTTACCTACTTTGACATGAAAACAAGCGTTAGAAGCATAATAAAATTATATTTTTTATCTAGAGAATGATGTCACCGAAGCCAAACCCCCTGTTTATAGTGCCTTCAATACCAAAAAGAATATCCAATCATACTACGTTCTCGTGCATATAATTATTATCCTGTTTTGTCACCCGCCGCATGCGCAATACGATACGGTTATTCGTACATGCACAGATTTTAGCTTTGAGTTTAGTTAATTTAATGCTCGTTATTGTAAGGGTCATTATCGCAGTGCAGTTCGATGTTCTTACCTGGCCTATTCCGCTTTAACATCTGTCTGCACATATCGATTCAGACGGTCTGCTGTTTCAATGGAGCGTGACATATTGGATGACGAGTTTATAAGATTGCGCATGCGCATTACGCACAAAATCAGACATTTTGATAACTCAGGTTATCATAAACGATTCGTGCATGAAAAATAATCTGAGAACAGTGGGTTTGGAAATCAATAAATTTTTGGAGCAGCATATCTATATAACGGTAAGAATCTGACACGCAATGCTAATTACAAATATAATTATTATATATGGATAGAGCGATTAAACCAAACTTTTTCAAGGTTTAGTGTCCCTTTAATAAGAACAACTAAACTAGTATAAGCTTAAAGTTTTAGTCTTAGAACTCAATCTTGAAGCCCAGAGTAACAGTTAAGAATTGAATCCAATTATAAAACAAATAATTGATTATCTTAGAACAAAATTCTTCTAGCTAAAATAGCTAAAGACATAGATTAACCCTCATTTGCGAAAATATTCAATAAAATGAAGACACAAATGAAATTATTAGCATGATAGTCCAGTTTAAAGGACCAGACAATACAGTGGACTTGCATAATCAATAAATGCAAAACAACAAGACAAATGCAACAGCACCTAGTCTAGTAAATGTTGTCCTTTAACAATGCTAAAATAAATCATAATCTGATACTTGATCTTAAAGTAAACAGAAAAATGAAGCAATTGCAATACCCAAATAAATCAAAGGACCAAGAAAAGTACCTGAAACTAAATAATTTTCCATAAACAAGATACAACTATCTAAAGGAAAATAAATACTATTTTTCTATAGAAACAATAGCATAATTAGTAGAAGCAGAGATAGCCCCAATAAATTGGAGAACCCTCCAAATTGAATTTAACTGCTGGCAAAGAATATAGTTTAAAACCTTTGAAAAAGGGATAAAAGAAAATTCTCAGCCTATTCCATTCCCTAGAATGGGGAATTGGAAAGAAAACCTCTGAAAACACAGAAGAAATAAATAGGCAGAAATAGTGTCAGCTAGTCTTAAAGAACTAGTTACCTTAATATCCAAAATAAACAACACCTTTTCAACAAAGAACAAATGTACTTTAACAATAGAAAAATAATAAAAGTAGATTTGTTAGTGTCAATATCTGAAGAAGAAAATTTCTGAAAGAGAAAAAAACATCATCAGAGAAGGATAAATCAGTATATTGTTGGTCATTTTAAACTTTAATAATTAAAAAAGAAGTGAAAAAGACCTAAAAATTTTATTAGAAGGCACAAAGTCAGACAAAGCCTTTAAAATAGAATCAGAAAATATTTCTTATAAATCTTCTAAATATTTATTGTACATAAGATGTAAGAATGTCAATAAAGCATAAACACTAATGGATTCTGCATGTAAAAGTATATCATAATACCTTATTACAAACCATAGCTAAAGATAAACATTTATAACATTTAAAATAAATGAACTTAGCTTTGGTAGAACTGAAACTCAGTTAAGCGTTTTTCCAGAAGTGGCTTCTGATTCAGGGACAATCTGAGACATCTTGCAATATGTAATAGAAAAACCAACATATAAAGCAAAAATGATCAAATTCCTTAAATGACAGTTTCAGGAATGGGAAAAAAATGACAATGAACAAGCTTCTAGCAACCAGAAGCAATAAATAATGAGACTTAAATATTGTGGAGACAACAATGACGCTCGATTTTTTTAGCGTCAAAAAAGCCGCCCACATTATTTGGCGCCTAAATGCTTTTGGCGCCAAAAATGGCGCCACATCCGGTAACGCCGACATTTTTTGGTGCAAAAACAAAAAAAATGACAACTTCCGGCGACACGTATGACGCCGGAAATGAAAAAAAAATTTTGCGCCAAGAATGACGCAATAAAATGAAGCATTTTCAGCCCCCGCGAGCCTAACGGCCCACAGGAAAAAAAGTCAAATTTTAAGGTAAGAAAAAATGATTTATTCACATGCATTATCCCAAATATGAAACTGACTGTCTGAAATAAGGAACGTTGAACATCCTGAATCAAGGCAAATAAATGTTTAAACACATATATTTAGAACTTTAAGCTATGGTTGGGCACTTTTATATAGTGTCACAGAAAAATAAGACTTACTTACCCAAGGACACTCATCTACATGTAGTAGAAAGCCAAACCAGTACTGAAACGAGAATCAGTAGAGGTAATGGTATATATAAGAGTATATCGTCGATCTGAAAAGGGAGGTAAGAGATGAATCTCTACGACCGATAACAGAGAACCTATGAAATAGACCCTGTAGAAGGAGATCATTGAATTCAAATAGGCAATACTCTCTTCACATCCCTCTGACATTCACTGCACGCTGAGAGGAAAACCGGGCTCCAACCTGCTGCAAAGCGCATATCAACGTAGAATCTAGCACAAACTTACTTCACAAAACTGATTTGTGGGTGTGGTGAGGGGTGTATTTATAGGCATTTTGAGGTTTGGGAAACTTTGCCCCTCCTGGTAGGAATGTATATCCCATACGTCACTAGCTCATGGACTCTTGCTAATTACATGAAATAAATTATATATATATATATATATATATATATATATATATATATATATATATATATATATATATATATATATATATAGAGAGAGAGAGAGAGAGAGAGAGAGAGAGAGAGAGAGAGAGAGAGAGAGAGAGAGAGAGAGAGAGAGAGAGAGAGAGAGAGAGAGAGAGAGAGAGAGAGAGAGAGAGAGAGAGAGAGAGAGAGAGATCTCAATATATTGATACATTTATTTTTGTGATCTTAAATTATCAACATATGGAAAACACAGCACAGAAACATGATATAATATAAATATAAGCTAAATAGTTACCTAAAAAACGCTTTTTTAATAATCAAAACATGGCGGCGTAAATATTTATAGGGATGTACTGTGATAAATAGGGAGTAAATGCTTTTGCCGACAGGCGAAATTTATCATTATTACGCCCAAGCTCGCCTGCGCCAAGTTACGTCTATTTTTTTTTATAAATACAGGCGCACATGTGCGCTTCTCCAGAGGCGAGCTGGGGCACAGTTACAGGCAAAGCACATACAGAGTTCAACTAGCCTTTGATAAATCTAGCCCTATGCACAGCAGAACACAAGTGGAAATGAGTTTATGCACTCATTCTGTGTAGAATTCCAGTTTTCACAATAAAAGAGGGGCCTGATGAGATTTTGTGACACTTTTTAATACAGTATAAGTAATATGTTTTAAATTCGAAAATACTCATTATACATAAGTTCTTAATTATTTAAAAGGGACAGTACACTGTAAAATTGTTTTTATATGAATGTATTTTCAATTACTTGTTATACCAGATGCAGAGTATAAAATGTATAAGAAATTGCATTTTCAGGTTTATTTGTGTGTATGAAGTAGCTGGTTTTGTGCTTTTAAACCACAGCCTATTACAGTAGGTTGTGCTTCAGGTAATATATCCCATTATGTTATCCATTAGTGTTCACACAATTGCTTCCTTATCTTCTGGAAAACTAAAGCTCAATACACAGAGAGAACAATGGAAAATTTTAATTTTATTGCTTAACTATTCTGCACCCCACTGGGAGTGTCATTTCTTCTGCTGGCTGTGTTTTTTTAGGTTATTCAATAGCTGAGACTCCAGTATCAAAACTTTCAGTATAGGTTGGGAAACCACAAGCTAAATCGGCTATTTTAAAAGGCCAAAATAGGGGTAAAGGAGCAACTTGTAAATAATTGAATACACTCCAGCAGGTAAAATGGATAATTTGAAACAATTTAAATGGGATACATTTTTTGTGTGAATTGTCCCTTTAATGTTTACATTTCACATGATTAAATAGAAATAATATGGATTAAGGGAAGTAGAACAGGGAGGTACCAAGGAAACAGTTACCCACGCCCTCGTCAGCAGCCGGTTAGAATACAGCAACGCACTCTACGCCGGGTCCACCATTAAACTCCAAAAGAGACTCCCAACGTTCACACAACACCTCAGCCAGACTCATCTTCAACATCTCTCTCCAATGCCACATCACTGAACACCTAAGGAACTTTCACTGGCTCCCCATCAACAAGAGAATCACCTTCAAGCTCCTTGCCCACTCGTTCAAGGCCCTACACAACATCGGACCCGAATACATCAACCGCCGTGTAAATTTCTACACCCCTGCCAGACAACTCAGATCGGCTGACCAAGCATTCAGTCATCCCCCGCATCAGCAAATCCACAGCGGGCGGAAGATTCTCCTCCCACATGGAAGCAAAGACATGGAACACCCTCCTGCTGCACCTCAGACAATCCACGTCCCTTACAAAGTTCAGAAAAGACCTCAAAACCTGGCTCTTCGACTGAACACCCCCCCCTCCTCCTATCCTCTTTCCCTTAGCGCCTTGAGACCCTCACGGGTGATTAGTTTGCGCTCTATAAGTACCCAATAGATAGATCTCATACTGGAAAATTATTCTCACACTTTGGGTGTCAGACTTCAGTTGCATGTGTTTAAATGTTTTTTGTTTAGTTATTTTAGAAGACTGATCAGAAATACCTGCATTTCATTTTTCAAAGACCTTGAAATAAAGACATGATGATATATTTTACTTTAAAGAGAAAGGAAGGTCAAAAGAAAATGTGCACGGGTGCATTTAAATTTTAAAGGGGCGGTAAACTATGTGGAAAATTATTTAACATTAACCTAGCGGTACCTATAGAAAAAAATAAAAATTAAAGATATTAAGGGATATGAAACCCACGTTTTATTTCATGATTCAGATGAACATTTAATTTTAAGCAACTTTCTAATTGACTCCAATTGTCAATTTTTTTCTTTGTTCTCTTGGTATCTTTATTTGCAAAAGTAGGAATGTAAGCTTAGCAGAGCCAGCCCATTTTTGGTTCAGCACCTGGGTAGCGCTTACTGATTGGTGGCTACATTTATGGCCCTTTAAAAGCAACATAACCACAAAAATGTATTTCATGATTCAGAAAGAACATTCCATTTTAAACAACTTTTCAATTTACTTCTATTATTAAATTGTCTTCATTTTATTGTTATCCTTTCTTGAAAAGCAGGAAAGTAAGCTCACGAGTGTGCATGTGTCTGCAGCATTATATGTCAGCAGTTTTGCAACAATGTTATACATTAGTAAGAGCACTAGATGGCAGCACTATTTCCTGTCATGTAGTACTAATGTTATACATTAGTAAGAGCACTAGATGGCAGCACTATTTCCTGTCATGTAGTACTAATGTTCTACATTAGTAAGAGCACTAGATGGCAGCACTATTTCCTGTCATGTAGTACAAATGTTCTACATTAGTAATAGCACTAGATGGCAGCACTATTTCCTGTTGTGTAGTACTAATGTTCTACATTAGTAAGAGCACTAGATGGCAGCACTATTTCCTGTCATGTAGTACTAATGTTCTACATTAGTAAGAGCACTAGATGGCAGCACTATTTCCTGTCATGTAGTACAAATGTTCTACATTAGTAAGAGCACTAGATGGCAGCACTAGTTCCTGTTGTGTAGTACTAATGTTCTACATTAGTAAGAGCACTAGATGGCAGCACTATTTCCTGTCATGTAGTACAAATGTTCTACATTAGTAATAGCACTAGATGGCAGCACTATTTCCTGTCATGTAGTACAAATGTTCTACATTAGTAAGAGCACTAGATGGCAGCACTATTTCCTGTCATGTAGTACTAATGTTCTACATTAGTAAGAGCACTAGATGGCAGCACTATTTCCTGTCATGTAGTACTAATGTTCTACATTAGCAAGAGCACTAGATGGCAGCACTATTTCCTGTCATGTAGTACTAATGTTCTACATTAGCAAGAGCACTAGATGGCAGCACTATTTCCTGTCATGTAGTACAAATGTTCTACATTAGTAAGAGCACTAGATGGCAGCACTATTTCCTGACACTCTGAAAAGCTATAGTGTTTAAATACTGGTGCACGTAGCACTTACTGTTTCTGTGGCATATGTGAATATACTGTAACGTTTACTAGAAGCATATTTTGCTAGCGGAAGTATATTGCAAAAATGCTTCTCTTTAGAATTTAAACTCACCCATACACCAGTTGCAGTTCTAGAACCTAATATTTACGGGGGTTAATTGGGGGCTGATAAAAATGGTAAGAGACACAGCACACACTATCTGGAGCCATTTGCAGCTAAAGTGGGTGCTACAGGTGGATTTGGGGGTGCATAGCCACTGCCATTCACATTTCAATTTGGATCCTTTTATCATTTTACGTTTGAACAAAAAGTTTGTTAGCTGTAGAACTGGCCACAAGTTATTTTATACAAATAAGCTTTTGTTTTGCAGCAGTACACAGCTGGTCAGTTATGTAGTCACCTGAGTGGACAGAGTGCTTCTTCAGCACAGAAGTCTGTCATCAGGGTGAGCCTGCAATCATCATTATCAGTGCTGAGTCTACACTTTGCTATACTGTGATCTGATGGAATTTCACTGAAATCTCACAAGATTTCATAGTAAACTTCCTTAAAAACAGAGAGGAAATAAAGTGACTATTCTGCGCATGCTAGAAAAATGCTCCTTTGCAAGTCCTAGGGCATGCATCCTGATTGACTGCTTGAAAGGGGCAGTAAACCTGCACAATAATGTTATATAATTCTGCACATAGTGCAGAATTATATAACATTATCTCAGCACCAACTTTATATAACAAAGTATTTTAGAGATATTTTATCACAAAAGTAGAATTTTGCAGAACGCCGCCCCTGGCAAAATGTCTAATCACAGCCAGCCCAATCGTACCATTAAACTGAATGTAGCTCACTCCTGCAACCAGAGCGGGAACAAGCTACATTCAGTTTAATGGCATGATCGGGACAGCTGTGACTATACAGCGTGACGTGATGCTCTTAGAAAAAAGAAAAAAAAAAAAACAGACCCGCTCAGTAGAGCCAGGAGCTGCGTTTTTTTGCGAAATTCTACTTTGTGATAAAATATCTCTGAAATATTTTGTTATATAAAGTTGGTGCTAGGATAATGTTTTATAATTATGCACTATGCTGAATTATATAACATTGTGTAGGTTTACTGCCCCTTTAAAGTCTTTTTGCAATGGGATTTGGCTACAGAGGAAATGTTGAAGTCAAATATCTTCCTTTTTTACAGTTATGCTGCATCATGTGATTTAACATTGAAAGTAATAAAGCTCTCTGGGATACAGAATCTTACAGGGGAGAGTGAGGTTAAACTCAACACCAAAATTGTTATTGTTTAACCCCATGGCAGAACATGCTGTGATCAGAGATGTCATTGCAGAAAATGCAGCATGTCTGCAAGAAGAACAGGGCATATGCAGGAAGTGTTAGCACTTTCACTTTGAAGAGAACAGTCAAAATGTTGAACAGTGCTTCAAACAGCACTGAGCTCTTGGCTGCACTGTGTAGGTTTTCCTTAACACAGTGCATCCAGAGCAAAGTGCTGTTTGAAGAGAGCAGCCAAATACAGAGTAGCATTGCAAAACAGAAGTGCATTTATTGTTGACTGTCTCTCAGGGTTTTTTTTTCTCTCAATTTCTCCCCCAGTCTGCAAAGCTGTGATTTCTGAATGCAAGATGTTCTTGTGAGCAATTCACCTTTTTTTTTTTTTTACTACATACCCTAGTTAATCAACACACTGCAATTGAGATTTAGCGTAACTACCTAATTTAAAACTGAATTTTATTTTAAAATGACCTGCTGAAAGTTTTTTACTTAAATTATTTTATCTCAGAAAGTAAAGAAAAGTTCTGCCTCTGGGTTGTTTAAAAAGATAGATAACGCCTTTACAACCCATTTGCCAGCTTTGCACAACCAACATTGTTATATTAATATACTTTGGGGTCGATTTATCAAGCTGCGGCGGACAGGGGGGCGTACATACGCACCCCTGTCCTCCACAACTCACCCCTGGTGGGCTGAATTCCGCTGCCGGAATTCAGCATTGCACAAGAACGCAAATTTTGCACTCTTGTGCAACACCGTCCCCTGCCCCCGCTCAGCCAATCACGCACGGGCAGGAGCTGTCAAATCTCCTCACATGGACGAGACCAAGGAGATTGAAATTCCCCACGTAAGAACTGGCAAAAAGGTTATGGAAGCAGCGGTCTGATGACCGCTGCTTCATAAATACGGACTGCAGGTTCTTTGTAGAACCTGCAGTCAAAGGGGTGCGGAGACTTTGTTTAATCGACCCTTTTATATAACATTTAAACCTCTAAATTTCTGTTGGTTTCTAAGCCACTACAGACAGCCTCTTATCACATGCTTTTTTATTAGCTTTTCACAATATATATTATAGATAGTGATGCCACTAGAGAAATGTGTTAGTGTGGTGTTGAAGGAGCTATATGCAAGGGAGGAAGGATGAGGATAGTGTGTGCAAGGGATGGTGTGTGAGGGACAGTGAGCTATGAGGATAATCAAAGCAGTGTGTGAAGGGGTGAGAGGATAAGGAGGAGGTTGTATGTAACAGACAGAGGTTGAGGAGGGCGGTGTGAGGAGGTAAAGAGGAATAAGAGGGTGTAAAGCAGACTGTGAAGAGAGAAAGTGAAGTAGAAGGTGTGTGAGGATGACAGTGGCTATCAGGGAGGTGGGAAGAGAGGTTGACGAGGAGGCTGTGTTTGAGGAGTGAGAGCTAAAAGGATAAACAGAAGCTGGTGTGAGGGTAAAGTTGATGAGAAGATGAGTTAGTGTGAGTGAGATGTAAAGAAACGTGTTTGGAGGCAATGGAGTGTGAGGAGGAGACTGTATGTGAGTGGGAAGGATGAGCAATTGGTTGCATATGAAGGAGAGGGGGGGGGGTGACCAGGGGCTTGCGTAAGTGAGAGTGAGCTTAGATTATAACTATATTTCATAGGTGATATCGCTAGTGATGTCATGCAAAGCTCCCATGGGCAGATTTATCTTTGTAAGTACGCATTAATCAAGCCACATACAAGGTTATCCTGGAAGAAAAAACTTGCTTCCTTCTGCTCTCACAATGTTCCCCAACTCCGAGGATTGACCTGGCTGTGTGGTAAGGAGAATTGTCCTGCTGAAAACAAAGGTGTGGATGGAGGACCACCAGATCAAGACCCTGTCATGGCCAGCCCAATCTCCACACCTGAACCTCAATGAAAACCTCTGGAATGTGATCAAAAGGAAGATGGATGGTCAACAAGCCATCAAACAAAGCTGACCTACTTTCATTTTTGCGCCAGGAGTGGCATAAAGTCACCCAACAGCAATGTGACAGACTGGTGGAGAATGCATGAAAGCTGTAAATGAAAATCAGGGTATTACAGCAAATATTGATTTCTGAACTCTTGCCAAGTTAAAACATTTGTAATATGCTTTTTAAAAATGAATATAAAAACAGTTTTTTTGCATTTTGTGAGGTCTAAATACACTGCATGTTTTTTCTTTTACCAGTTGTCATTTTCTGCAAATAAATGCTCTAAATTATAGAATAAATATCTATATATCTATATAAAGTATGAGGGGAGTGTGTCCCCGAAACATCACGCTTTTCAAATAAAGTACACTTGAAAAGACCAGTGAGTGCCTTCTCCTACTTGATATATTTACCTACTTGCACCCTGGCAGTTGCCATTAAGGTGAGAATGCTCAATATTTATAGAAATATATACATTCTATCAATAGTGAGCATTCTCACCTTAATGGCAACTGCTAGGGTGCCAGCAGGTAAATATATCAAGTAGGAGAAGGCACTCACTGGTCTTTTCAAGTGTACTTTATTTGAAAAGCGTGACGTTTCGGGGACACACTCCGATATAGATCGATACACACAGTAGAATCTCAATTATCTGGAACTCAAGCAACCGGCACTCTCAAGCAAACGGGGAAAAAAAAAAAAAGAAAGAAATACGTAGAGCATAAATGTGCTAAAGAAACAGTCTGGATCTCTTTAACCCCTTAACGACCAAGGACGTACGCCACACGCCCTCAAAAAAAATACAGTTAATGACCGAGGACGTGTGGCGTACGTCCTTGGTCTGGAAAGCAGCTGGAAGCGATCCTGCTCGCTTCCAGCTGCTTTCCGGTTATTGCAGTGATGCCTCGATATCGAAGCATCCTGCAATAACCCCCCTTGGCCATCCGATGCAGAGAGAGCCACTCTGTGGCCCTCTCTGCACCGGACATGGGTGGCCAGTATCGTTGGTGGGTGGGAGCAAGTCTGGGAGGCGGGTGGGTGGCCATCGATGTGCCGAGTGGAGGGGGGTGGGACAGACGGGGGCGCGCACGGGAGCGCGCTCGTGCACGGGGGGCGGCGGGCGGGCGCGTGCATGGGGTGGGAGCGGGAGGGAACCGCTACACTGCAGAAAAAAAAGTTAATATATATATTTTTTTAACATTTCTTAACAAAATCAATTATGATCTAAGGGTTCTGGAAGGGGTGGGGGGTTGGTATTGGGGGGGGGAGCTACACTACAGAAAAGGGCAATAAAAAAAACTAAAAAACATACTTTTTGTTACTAAACTGGGTACTGGCAGACAGCTGCCAGTACCCAAGATGGCGCCCATTAAGGCAGAGGGGGAGGGTTAGAAAGCCGTTTGGTGGGGGATCAGTGAGGTTGGGGGCTAAGGGGGATCCTACACAGCAGCATATGTAAATATGCCACACACACAAAAAAAAAAGCCCAAATATAGCTTTTATTTTAGTACTGGCAGAGTTTCTGCCAGTACTTAAGATGGCAGGGACAATTGTGGGGTGGGGGAGGGAAGAGAGCTGTTTGGGAGGGATCAGGGGGTCTGATGTTTTAGGTGGGAGGCTGAGCTCTACACTAAAGCTAAAATTAACCCTGCAAGCTCCCTACAAGCTACATAATTAACCCCATCACTGCTAGCCATAATACACGTGTGATGCGCAGCGACATTTGGTGGCCTTCTAATTACCACAAAGCAACGCCAAAGCCATATATGTCTGCTATTTCTGAATAAAGGGGATCCCAGAGAAGCATTTACAACCATTTCTGCCATAATTGCACAAGCTGTTTGTAAATGATTTCAGTGAGAAACCTAAAATTGTGAAAAATTTAACGTTTTTTTTAATTTGATCGCATTTGGCGGTGAAATGGTGGCATTAAATATACCAAAATTGGCCTAGATCAATACTTGGGGTTGTCTACTACACTACACTAAAGCTAAAATTACCCCTAAAAGCTCCCTACATGCTCCCTAATTAACCCCTTCACTGCTGGGCATAATACACGTGTAGTGCGCAGTGGCATTTAGCAGCCTTCTAATTACCAAAAAGCAACGCCAAAGCCATATATGTCTGCTATTTCTGAACAAAGGGGATCCCAGAGAATAATTTACAATAATTTAAGCCATAATTGCACAAGCTGTTTGTAAATAATTTCAGTGAGAAACCAAAAGTTTGTTAAAAAATTAGTGAAAAAGTGAACAATTTTTTGTATTTAATCGCATTTGGCGGTGAAATGGTGGCATGAAATATACCAAAATGGGCCTAGATCAATACTTTGGGATGTCTACTAAAAAAAAATATATATACATGTCAATGGATATTCAGAGATTCCTGAAAGATATTAGTGTTCTAATGTAATTAGCGCTAATTTTGAAAAATAATGGTTTGGAAATAGCAAAGTGCTACTTGTATTTATGGCCCTATAACTTACAAAAAAGCAAAGAAGATGTAAACATTGGGTATTTCTAAACTCAGGACAAAAATTAGAAACTATTTAGCATGGGTGTTTTTTGTTGATTGTAGATGTGTAACAGATTTTGGGGGTCAAAGTTAGAAAAAGTGTGTTTTTTTCCATTTTTTCCTCATATTTTATAATTTTTTTTATAGTAAATTATAAGATATGATGAAAATAATGGTATTTTTAGAAAGTCCATTTAATGGCGAGAAAAACGGTATATAATATGTGTGGGTACAGTAAATGAGTAAGAGGAAAATTTCAGCTAAACACAAACACAGCAGAAATGTAAAAATAGCCTTGGTCCCAAACGGACAGAAAATGGAAAAGTGCTCTGGTCACTAAGGGGTTAAACAGCAGGATCTGCGGTAACCCTTGTTCACATTCATTAGAAAAACTGATATAGGGACAGAAATAGACAGCAGCACTTACAATTGCATCAGCTTGGCAATCAGGGTGGGCTCTCTCGCGGCGGATTTAACTTCTTGGTACAGTATCCCTCTGTCATGTATCCCGCTGTGGAACGAGTACTGTACTTCCGGACCAGGGGTCACACTACCGGCTGGCAGGGTAGAGCCCAATGGGAGGATCCACAAAGATGCAACGGCTCAATCTCTTGCTGAAAACAATGCGTTTATTCAGGATAAAATACAAGTGTATATCCTGAATAAACACATTTTTTTCAGCAAGAGATTGGCCGTTCTGGGAATCTGGGTTATAGAACTAGAGCTATTTTTAATAGTGACTCAAGCAACCAGAATTACACTTATCCGGAATCTACCAATCCCCATGGGTGCCGGTTAATTGAGTGTTATATATATATATATTGGAATCGGGTGTGTTCTAATAGCGCTTGCAGAAGAAGTTCCTCATAAGCAAGTGGGAGTGAGGAAAACAGAAATGGGAATATCCCCAGATGAGTGATGGGTAGTTGAGATGGAAATAAATAATAATAAATGCTCACCTGTTGGATCACAGAGACCAGCGATCAGCGACGAGTAGAAATGGATGGTGTGTGTTAACACCAAAGCACATGTAAGGGAGACAAGAGAATATGCACCCAAACGGATATTTGTGTATATATTTATATATCAAAATATAAAATGATATGTGAATAAATATAGATATATATAATTTATAAGTATGCAGGACCAAGAGGCAACCACTTAGTTACTGTGGAAACGGTTGTTGTGGAAACGGAGGCTGCTTGTGGGAACTTCCAATTCTTACCACACTGTATATGTGGACAGAGGGTAGAGAGGAAGGAAGTTCCTATTTAATATAAGCTGATAACCAGAAAAAAATATATATAAAAATGAAAGTGAAAAAAATGAAAAATATTTTGGGATATTAAAAATGTATACGTGTGTGTGGAGAGATACAAAAAATAAGTATTTAAAAACAATTACAATTTATTATTATTCTCATTAAAATATAAAAATTGTATATATAAATATATGGTATATATAATTAACAGATAAAAACATACGAAAATTGCAAAAAATGTTAAAAGCGATAATACTGATAAGGGGAAAGTGGTACGAAAAGACAGTTGCCAAACGTAAAAAAGGGTTGGTAAGTGGCCAGGCAGCACGGCGGAATATGGTGCCGAGTGGATGGCGGATTTACTTACTTACAGTATAGAGCTGGGCAGGAGGACCAATGGAAGAGTCCTAGGGATCGAAAAAAGAGGAAATGCGGCTGAGACAAATAACGCTGCACGGAGCAGCTAGTGACAAGGTCTCGGCGTGTGTATCGGAATTCCGGAAGTGACGTCACGAACGTGCGTCACGTGCCTTACGCGTTTCGTGAGCGTATCAGCTCACTTCATCAGAGGCTAATGGATCTGTTAGCATCCTGGTTGCCCTTAAATAGCGTCAAGCTATTTGATCAGGAAAAGGGAGGAGTATGTCTTGATCTAATTGATCAGATATATCTTTTTTGTATACACAAGACATTTTTCGATAACGGGGAATGGTTCCAAAAAATTGTGTTTATGGAGATATAAATAAATGGGTATTAAAAGAAAAATGTAGGTGAGATAGGGTTACATTAAAAACACTATAATCATTGAAATAACTAGAATAATTAAAATAGTTAATTTTTATATAAAATTTGGAAAAAGAGACGAATAAATTGAAAATATAAAAATAAAAATGAATTTGGATAACATAAAGTTTACTGGCAGGTTGGAATGTAGGGATATGTATGTATATGTAATTATGTTTATACATATTTATGTGAGAAAGTAATCAATAGGAATAATAATGTAATTAGTTCACAGTGTGTTTTATTCTTTAAAGGAAGGCTGCTAGATCTATATCGGTATTCAGGCCATATGGTTTCCTAGTTTTTAATTTGTGGATCCAGTATGTTTCTCTCTTTCTTAACTGGATTAACCTATTTTCTCCTACTCTATATGGAATGTGTTCAATGGCCTTAATTTTTAGGCCTTCCACACTTTTTTCATGGAATTCCTCTAAGTGGGTACCAATGCCATACTCTGGTTTATCACTGGTGATGTTTTTTGTGTGTTCTAAGAATCTAGTCTTCAGTGTTCTTTTCGTTCTACCTATATATATTTTATTACAACTACAGGTTAATTGGTAGACAACAAATTCGGATTTGCAGTTCATCAAACTACTGATTTCAAATTTGTTGTTTTCATTATCTGTGATCCATTTGTTTTCTTCCTTGTTTTTACTGATATGTTCGCAACACACGCAGTTTTTCCGGTTACATTTGTAGAAACCTTTAGTTTTGGTTTTTAGCCAATTTCCCTGAGTTGGGGCTTTTTTAGTTTTTAGTTTAGTGGGAGCTAATATGTTTTTAAGATTTGTATTTTTCTTGTAGGTAATTTTCGGTTTCTCTGGTAGTGTTTCCTTTAGGAAGGGATCCTTCCTGAGCAGATGCCAGTGCTTATTCAATATTTTTTCAATGTTTTTGGCTCCACTATTGTATGTGGTGATAAACCTGGGGCAAGTAGTGTAATCCATATCTGTATTATTTTTATTTTCTGTTTTTTTCGAGTTTAGTAGATTATCTCGGTCTATTTTGCTTACTCTCTCATAAGCTTTATCTACTATTTTCCTGTTATATTTTTTGTTATAAAACTTTTGTTTAAGGACACTTGCTGTTTCTTCAAAATCCTGTTTTTTAGAGCAATTTCTTTTTATTCGTTGAAACTGACCAAATGGAATATTACTGATCCATTTCATGTGATGGTTGCTTGTGGCGTGCAAGTAGCCATTTGTGTCAGTATCTTTGGTGTAAATTTTTGTTTCTATCTGTTCATTTTCAATGAATATATTGATATCTAGAAAATGTATTTCTCTCTTGCTCCATGTATTAGTGAATTTCAGATTCCAGTTATTGTTATTGATATGATGGACAAATTCTTCAAAGTGCTTTTCATCTCCGTTCCAGATGATTATGATATCATCAATGAACCTTTTCCATGTAATTATATGTTTCAAGAATGTGTTATTTATCCTTACACAAAGTTATATTCCAACGTTGAATCTATTGGAATCACTAGACATGGAAACAGCAGAACAACTAGAAACAAACAGAATCATGAAACATAGTGGGTTCAAACTGAGATCAATATTTTATCCCACTCAGGCCAAGGGACAATATATCTCATTATTTGAAGACTTAGTACTCAACGATTTAGAGTCAATGTGTAAATCATTCAAATTGGAGAACAAAAATCTGACAAACAAGGAAGAAAGAATCCTAAAGAACCTAAGTAAAGATGAAACACTAGTCTTTAGAGAGGCTGATAAAGGTGGTTCTATAGTAATACAAAACAAAGGAGATTATATTAGCGAAGCTAACAGGATACTGTCAGATACAGAGACCTATGAAGTACTATCAAAAGACCCCACCAGCCAATTCGCAGATGAATATGCCCAATTATTAAGAAATGCAAAGAAAGAAAACATTTTGGACGATGATGAATATAAATTCTTATCGACAGACATGATAAAAACCGCAGTATTCTACCACTTACCAAAAGTGCACAAGGACACTAATAATCCTCCAGGACGCCCAATCATTTCTGGTATAAACAGTTTAACTAGTAATTTATCAGAATATGTGGATCATTTCTTACAACCCGTGGTACCAACAATTAAGTCATACCTAAGGGACACTCCACACCTACTCACATTATTGAAAGACACTCGTTGGGATAACAATTATTCACTAGCAACATTGGATGTAACTGCACTGTACACATCCATACCACACAGTAAAGGTATAAGTGCAGTGAACCAAATTCTTACATCAGATACAAATATCAAAAAAGAACAAATTTCCTTCATTGGGGAAGCAATCAACTTCATTCTCACCAAAAATTATTTCGCATTTGAAAATAAAATTTTCCTCCAAAAATTTGGCACAGCAATGGGCACCAAGTTTGCGCCTAGTTTTGCCAACATGTACATGGGAGCTTTTGAGGACCAACACATATGGAAAAATAACACATTCTTGAAACATATAATTACATGGAAAAGGTTCATTGATGATATCATAATCATCTGGAACGGAGATGAAAAGCACTTTGAAGAATTTGTCCATCATATCAATAACTGGAATCTGAAATTCACTAATACATGGAGCAAGAGAGAAATACATTTTCTAGATATCACTATATTCATTGAAAATGAACAGATAGAAACAAAAATTTACACCAAAGATACTGACACAAATGGCTACTTGCACGCCACAAGCAACCATCACATGAAATGGATCAGTAATATTCCATTTGGTCAGTTTCAACGAATAAAAAGAAATTGCTCTAAAAAACAGGATTTTGAAGAAACAGCAAGTGTCCTTAAACAAAAGTTTTATAACAAAAAATATAACAGGAAAATAGTAGATAAAGCTTATGAGAGAGTAAGCAAAATAGACCGAGATAATCTACTAAACTCGAAAAAAACAGAAAATAAAAATAATACAGATATGGATTACACTACTTGCCTCAGGTTTATCACCACATACAATAGTGGAGCCAAAAACATTGAAAAAATATTGAATAAGCACTGGCATCTGCTCAGGAAGGATCCCTTCCTAAAGGAAACACTACCAGAGAAACCGAAAATTACCTACAAGAAAAATACAAATCTTAAAAACATATTAGCTCCCACTAAACTAAAAACTAAAAAAGCACCAACTCAAGGAAATTGGCTAAAAACCAAAACTAAAGGTTTCTACAAATGTAACCGGAAAAACTGCGTGTGTTGCGAACATATCAGTAAAAACAAGGAAGAAAACAAATGGATCACAGATAATGAAAACAACAAATTTGAAATCAGTAGTTTGATGAACTGCAAATCCGAATTTGTTGTCTACCAATTAACCTGTAGTTGTAATAAAATATATATAGGTAGAACGAAAAGAACACTGAAGACTAGATTCTTAGAACACACAAAAAACATCACCAGTGATAAACCAGAGTATGGCATTGGTACCCACTTCGAGGAATTCCATGAAAAAAGTGTGGAAGGCCTAAAAATTAAGGCCATTGAACACATTCCATATAGAGTAGGAGAAAATAGGTTACTCCAGTTAAGAAAGAGAGAAACATACTGGATCCACAAATTAAAAACTAGGAAACCATATGGCCTGAATACCGATATAGATCTAGCAGCCTTCCTTTAAAGAATAAAACACACCGTGAACTAATTACATTATTATTCCTATTGATTACTTTCTCACATAAATATGTATAAACATAATTACATATACATACATATCCCTACATTCCAACCTGCCAGTAAACTTTATGTTATCCAAATTCATTTTTATTTTTATATTTTCAATTTATTCGTCTCTTTTTCCAAATTTTATATAAAAATTAACTATTTTAATTATTTCAATGATTATAGTGTTTTTAATGTAACCCTATCTCACCTACATTTTTCTTTTAATACCCATTTATTTATATCTCCATAAACACAATTTTTTGGAACCATTCCCCGTTATCGAAAAATGTCTTGTGTATACAAAAAAGATATATCTGATCAATTAGATCAAGACATACTCCTCCCTTTTCCTGATCAAATAGCTTGACGCTATTTAAGGGCAACCAGGATGCTAACAGATCCATTAGCCTCTGATGAAGTGAGCTGATACGCTCACGAAAC